>NC_141794.1:7185467-7219830 GCF_054643075.1 Acanthaster planci
GTAATGGAGAAAAATGGCAGATTGACGCAAAAAAGTCAAGTAGTTGCACACAAACATTCGCCTGCTTTTGCGGTTAATTCCGAATGTAAAGCACATAGAGATATGAGGGGTGCATCAATCGAAAGTGGAGCATGTTCCCTTTCAGATGACACCACGATTGCAAGATCTGGCCAAATTTCGATTTTGCAGAATCGCATGAACGAAGCCTTCTTTGAGCGGAGCTGACCTCGGGTAATGGAGAAAATGGCAGATTGACGCAAAAAAGTCAAGCAGTTGCACACAAATGTTCGCCTCGTTTTGCGGTTATTTCCGAAAGTAAAGCACATAGAGATATGAGACGTGCGTCAATCGAAAGAGGAGCAGGTTCCCTTCCAGATGACACCACGATTGCAAGAACTGGAAAAATTTTTGATTTTTCAGATTGGCATATACGGAGCCTTATTTGAGCGGTGCTGACCTCGGGTAATGGAGAAAATGGCAGATTTACGCAATAAGTCAAGCAGTTGCACACAAACATTTTCCTCCTTTTGCGGTTATTTGGAAAAGTAAAGCACATAAAGATATGACAGGTGCATCAATCGAAAGAGGAGCATGTTCCCTTTCAGATGACACCACGATTGCAAGATCTGCCCAATTTTCGATTTTTCAGAATCGCATGTACGAAGCCTTTTTTGAGCGGAGCTTACCTCGGGTAATGGAGAAAATGGCAGATTGACCCAAAAAAGTCAAGCAGTTGCACACAAACGTTCGCCTCCTTTGCCGGTTATTTCCGAAAGTAAAGCACATAGAGATATGAGAGGTGCATCAATCAAAAGAGGAGCATGTTCCCTTCCAGATGACACCACGATTGCAAGATCTGGCCAATTTTCGATTTTTCAGAATCGCATGTACGAAGCCTTTTTTGAGCATAGCTAACCTCGGGTAATGGAGAAAATAGAAGATTTACGCAATAAGTCAAGCAGTTGCGAACAAATCTTTTCCTCCTTTTGCAGTTATTTTGGAAAGTAAAGCACATAGAGATATGAGAGGTGCATCAATCGAAAGTGGAGCGTGTTCCCTTTCAGATGACACCACGATTGCAAGATCTGGCCAATTTTTGATTTTTCAGAATCGCATGTACGAAGCCTTTTTGAGAGTAGCTGACTTCGGGTAATGGAGAAATTGGCAGATTTACGCAAAAAAGTCAAGCAGTTGCAAACAAACGTTCGCCTGCTTTTGCGGTTAATTCCGAATGTAAAGCACATAGAGATATGAGGGGTGCATCAATCGAAAGAGGAGCATGTTCCCTTTAAGATGACACTACGATTGCAAAAACTGGAAAAATTTTTGATTTTTGAGATTGGCATATACGGAGCCTTCTTTGAGCGGTGCTGACCTCGGGTAATGGAGAAAATGGCAGATTTACGCAATAAGTCAAGCAGTTGCACACAAACATTTTCTTCCTTTTGCGGTTATTTGGGAAAGTAAAGCACATAGAGATATGAGGGGTGCATCAATCGAAAGAGAAGCGTGTTACCTTTCAGATGACACCACGATTACAAGATCTGGCCAATTTTTGATTTTTCAGAATCGCATGTACGAAGCCTTTTTTGAGCGGAGCTGACCTCGGGTAATGGAGAAAATGGCAGATTGACGCAAAAAAGTCAAGCAATTGCACACAAACGTTCGCCTGCTTTTGCGGTTAATTCCGAATGTAAAGCACATAGAGATATGAGAACGTGCGTCAATCGAAAGAGGAGCATGTTCCCTTCCAGATGACACCACGATTGCAAGATCTGGCCAATTTTCGATTTTTCAGAATCGCATGTACGAAGCCTTATTTGAGCATAGCTAACCTCGGGTAATGGAGAAAATAGAAGACTTACGCAATAAGTCAAGCAGTTGCGAACAAACCTTTTCCTCCTTTTGCAGGTATTTTTGGAAAGTAAAGCACATAGAGATATGAGAGGTGCATCAATCGAAAGTGGAGCGTGTTCCCTTTCAGATGACACCACGATTGCAAGATCTGGCCAATTTTCGATTTTTCAGAATCGCATGTACGAAGCCTTCTTTGAGCGGAGCTGACCTCGGGTAATGGAGAAAATGGCAGATTGACGCAAAAAAGTCAAGCAGTTGCACACAAACGTTCGCCTCCTTTTGCGGTTATTTCCGAAAGTAAAGCACATAGAGATATGAGAGGTGCATCAATCGAAAGAGGAGCATGTTCCCTTTCAGATGACACCACGATTGCAAGATCTGGCCAATTTTCGATTTTTCAGAATCGCATGTACGAAGCCTTCTTTGAGAGGAGCTGACCTCGGGTAATGGAGAAAATGGCAGATTGACGCAAAAAAGTCAAGCAGTTGCACACAAACGTTCGCCTCGTTTTGCGGTTATTTCCGAAAGTAAAGCACATAGAGATATGAGACGTGCGTCAATCGAAAGAGGAGCATGTTCCCTTCCAGATGACACCACGATTGCAAAAACTGGAAAAATTTTTGATTTTTCAGATTGGCATATACGGAGCCTTCTTTGATCGGTGCTGACCTCGGAAAATGGAGAAAATGGCAGATTGACGCAAAAAAGTCAAGCAGTTGCACACAAACGTTCGCCTTGTTTTGCGGTTATTTCCGAAAGTAAAGCACATAGAGATATGAGACGTGCGTCAATCGAAAGAGGAGCATGTTCCCTTCCAGATGACACCACGATTGCAAGATCTGGCCAATTTTCGATTTTTCAGAATCGCATGTACGAAGCCTTATTTGAGCATAGCTAACCTCGGGTAATGGAGAAAATAGAAGACTTACGCAATAAGTCAAGCAGTTGCGAACAAACCTTTTCCTCCTTTTGCAGTTATTTTGGAAAGTAAAGCACATAGAGATATGAGGGGTGCATCAATCGAAAGTGGAGCGTGTTCCCTTTCAGATGACACCACGATTGCAAGATCTGGCCAATTTTCGATTTTTCAGAATCGCATGTACGAAGCCTTCTTTGAGCGGAGCTGACACGGGTAATGGAGAAAAATGGCAGACTGACGCAAAAAAGTCAAGCAGTTGCACACAAACGTTCGCCTCCTTTTGCGGTTATTTCCGAAAGTAAAGCACATAGAGATATGAGAGGTGCATCAATCGAAAGAGGAGCATGTTCCCTTTCAGATGACACCCACGATTGCAAGATCTGGCCAATTTTCGATTTTTCAGAATCGCATGTACGAAGCCTTCTTTGAGAGGAGCTGACCTCGGGTAATGGAGAAAATGGCAGATTGACGCAAAAAAGTCAAGCAGTTGCACACAAACGTTCGCCTCGTTTTGCGGTTATTTCCGAAAGTAAAGCACATAGAGATATGAGACGTGCGTCAATCGAAAGAGGAGCATGTTCCCTTCCAGATGACACCACGATTGCAAAAACTGGAAAAATTTTTGATTTTTCAGATTGGCATATACGGAGCCTTCTTTGATCGGTGCTGACCTCGGAAAATGGAGAAAATGGCAGATTGACGCAAAAAAGTCAAGCAGTTGCACACAAACGTTCGCCTCCTTTTGCGGTTATTTCCGAAAGTAAAGCACATAGAGATATGAGAGGTGCATCAATCAAAAGAGGAGCATGTTCCCTTCCAGATGACACCACAATTGCAAGATCTGGCCAATTTTAGATTTTTCAGAATCGCATGTACGAAGCCTTTTTTGAGCGGAGCTGACCTCGGGTAATGGAGAAAATGGCAGATTGACGCAATAAGTCAAGCAGTTGCACACAAACGTTCGCCTCCTTTTGAGGTTATTTCCGAAAGTAAAGCACATAGAGATATGAGAGGTGCATCAATCAAAATTGGGGCATGTTCTCCTTCAGATGCCACCACGATTGCAAGATCTGGCCAATTTTTGATTTTTCAGAATCCCATGTATGAAGCCTTTTTTGAGCGGAGCTGACCTCGGGTAATGGAGAAAATGGCAGATTTACGCAATAAGTCAAGCAGTTGCGAACAAACCTTTTCCTCCTTTTGCAGTGATTTTGGAAAGTAAAGCACATAGAGATATGAAAGGTGCATCAATCGAAAGAGAAGCATGTTCCCTTTCAGTATCTGGCCAATTTTCGATTTTTCAGAATCGCATGTACGAAGCCTTCTTTAAGCGGAGCTGACCTCGGGGTAATGGAGAAAATGGCAGATTGACGCAATAAGTCAAGCAGTTGCACACAAACATTTTCCTCCTTTTACGGTTATTTGGGAAAGTAAAGCACATAGAGATATGACGGGTGCATCAATCGAAAGAGAAGCGTGTTCCCTTTCAGATGACACCACAATTGCAAGATCTGGCCAATTTTTCATTTTTCAGAATCGCATGTACGAAGCCTTTTTTGAGCGGAGCTTACCTCGGGTAATGGAGAAAATGGCAGATTGACCCAAAAAAGTCAAGCAGTTGCACACAAACGTTCGCCTCCTTTGCCGGTTATTTCCGAAAGTAAAGCACATAGAGATATGAGAGGTGCATCAATCAAAAGAGGAGCATGTTCCCTTCCAGATGACACCACGATTGCAAGATCTGGCCAATTTTCGATTTTTTAGAATCGCATGTACGAAGCCTTTTTTGAGCATAGCTAACCTCGGGTAATGGAGAAAATAGAAGATTTACGCAATAAGTCAAGCAGTTGCGAACAAATCTTTTCCTCCTTTTGCAGTTATTTTGGAAAGTAAAGCACATAGAGATATGAGGGGTGCATCAATCGAAAGTGGAGCGTGTTCCCTTTCAGATGACACCACGATTGCAAGATCTGGCCAATTTTCGATTTTTCAGAATCGCATATACGAAGCCTTCTTTGAGAGTAGCTAACCTCGGGTAATGGAGAAAATAGCAGATTGACGCAAAAAAGTCAAGCAGTTGCACACAAGCGTTCGCCTCCTTTTGCGGTTATTTCCGAAAGTAAAGCACATAGAGATATGAGAGGTGCATCAATCGAAAGTGGGAGCATGTTCCCTTTAACGATGACACCACGATTGCAAAAACTGGAAAAAATTTTTGATTTTTCAGATTGGCATATACGGAGCCTTCTTTGAGCGGTGCTGACCTCGGGTAATGGAGAAAATGGCAGATTTACGCAATAAGTCAAGCAGTTGCACACAAACATTTTCCTCCTTTTGCGGTTATTTGGAAAAGTAAAGCACATAGAGATATGAGGGGTGCATCAATCGAAAGAGAAGCGTGTTCCCTTTCAGATGACACCACAATTGCAAGATCTGGCCAATTTTTGATTTTTCAAAATCGCATGTACGAAGCCTTTTTTGAGCGGAGCTGACCTCGGGGAATGGAGAAAATGGCAGGTTGACGCAAAAAAGTATTGACGCAAAAAAGTCAAGCAGTTGCACACAAACGTTCGCCTTGTTTTGCGGTTATTTCCGAAAGTAAAGCACATAGAGATATGAGACGTGCGTCAATCGAAAGAGGAGCATGTTCCCTTCCAGATGACACCACGATTGCAAGATCTGGCCAATTTTCGATTTTTCAGAATCGCATGTACGAAGCCTTATTTGAGCATAGCTAACCTCGGGTAATGGAGAAAATAGAAGACTTACGCAATAAGTCAAGCAGTTGCGAACAAACCTTTTCCTCCTTTTGCAGTTATTTTGGAAAGTAAAGCACATAGAGATATGAGGGGTGCATCAATCGAAAGTGGAGCGTGTTCCCTTTCAGATGACACCACGATTGCAAGATCTGGCCAATTTTCGATTTTTCAGAATCGCATGTACGAAGCCTTCTTTGAGCGGAGCTGACCTCGGGTAATGGAGAAAATGGCAGATTGACGCAAAAAAGTCAAGCAGTTGCACACAAACGTTCGCCTCCTTTTGCGGTTATTTCCGAAAGTAAAGCACATAGAGATATGAGAGGTGCATCAATCGAAAGAGGAGCATGTTCCCTTTCAGATGACACCACGATTGCAAGATCTGGCCAATTTTCGATTTTTCAGAATCGCATGTACGAAGCCTTCTTTGAGAGGAGCTGACCTCGGGTAATGGAGAAAATGGCAGATTGACGCAAAAAAGTCAAGCAGTTGCACACAAACGTTCGCCTCGTTTTGCGGTTATTTCCGAAAGTAAAGCACATAGAGATATGACGGGTGCATCAATCGAAAGAGAAGCGTGTTCCCTTTCAGATGACACCACAATTGCAAGATCTGGCCAATTTTTGATTTTTCAGAATCGCATGTACGAAGCCTTTTTTGAGCGGAGCTGACCTCGGGTAATGGAGAAAATGGCAGATTGACGCAAAAAAGTCAAGCAGTTGCACACAAACGTTCGCCTCGTTTTGCGGTTATTTCCGAAAGTAAAGCACATAGAGATATGAGACGTGCGTCAATCGAAAGAGGAGCATGTTCCCTTCCAGATGACACCACGATTGCAAAAACTGGAAAATTTTTTGATTTTTCAGATTGGCATATACGGAGCCTTCTTTGAGCGGTGCTGACCTCGGAAAATGGAGAAAATAGCAGATTTACGCAATAAGTCAAGCAGTTGCACACAAGCGTTCGCCTCCTTTTGCGGTTATTTCCGAAAGTAAAGCACATAGAGATATGAGAGGTGCATCAATCAAAAGAGGAGCATGTTCCCTTCCAGATGACACCACGATTGCAAGGTCTGGCCAATTTTTGATTTTTCAGAATCGCATGTACGAAGCCTTATTTGAGCATAGCTAACCTCGGGTAATGGAGAAAATAGAAGATTTACGCAATAAGTCAAGCAGTTGCACACAAACCTTTTCCTCCTTTTGAGGTTATTTTGGAAAGTAAAGCACATAGAGATATGAGGGGTGCATCAATCGAAAGTGGAGCGTGTTCCCTTTCAGATGACACCACAATTGCAAGATCTGGCCAATTTTCGATTTTTCAGAATCGCATGTACGAAGCCTTCTTTGAGCGGAGCTGACCTCGGGTAATGGAGAAAATGGCAGATTGACGCAAAAAAGTCAAGCAGTTGCACACAAACGTTCGCCTCCTTTGCCGGTTATTTCCGAAAGTAAAGCACATAGAGATATGAGAGGTGCATCAATCAAAAGAGGAGCATGTTCCCTTCCAGATGACACCACGATTGCAAGATCTGGCCAATTTTCGATTTTTCAGAATCGCATGTACGAAGCCTTTTTTGAGCATAGCTAACCTCGGGTAATGGAGAAAATAGAAGATTTACGCAATAAGTCAAGCAGTTGCGAACAAATCTTTTCCTCCTTTTGCAGTTATTTTGGAAAGTAAAGCACATAGAGATATGAGAGGTGCATCAATCGAAAGTGGAGCGTGTTCCCTTTCAGATGACACCACGATTGCAAGATCTGGCCAATTTTCGATTTTTCAGAATCGCATATACGAAGCCTTCTTTGAGAGTAGCTAACCTCGGGTAATGGAGAAAATAGCAGATTGACGCAAAAAAGTCAAGCAGTTGCACACAAGCGTTCGCCTCCTTTTGCGGTTATTTCCGAAAGTAAAGCACATAGAGATATGAGAGGTGCATCAATCGAAAGTGGAGCATGTTCCCTTTAAGAGGACACCTCGATTGCAAAAACTGGAAAAAATTTTGATTTTTGAGATTGGCATATACGGAGCCTTCTTTGAGCGGTGCTGACCTCGGGTAATGGAGAAAATGGCAGATTTACGCAATAAGTCAAGCAGTTGCACACAAACATTTCCTCCTTTTGCGGTTATTTGGGAAAGTAAAGCACATAGAGATATGAGGGGGTGCATCAATCGAAAGAGAAGCGTGTTTCCCTTTCAGATGACACCACAATTGCAAGATCTGGCCAATTTTTGATTTTTCAGAATCGCATGTACGAAGCCTTTTTTGAGCGGAGCTGACCTCGGGTAATGGAGAAAATGGCAGATTGACGCAAAAAAGTCAAGCAGTTGCACACAAACGTTCGCCTTGTTTTGCGGTTATTTCCGAAAGTAAAGCACATAGAGATATGAGACGTGCGTCAATCGAAAGAGGAGCATGTTCCCTTCCAGATGACACCACGATTGCAAGATCTGGCCAATTTTCGATTTTTCAGAATCGCATGTACGAAGCCTTATTTGAGCATAGCTAACCTCGGGTAATGGAGAAAATAGAAGACTTACGCAATAAGTCAAGCAGTTGCGAACAAACCTTTTCCTCCTTTTGCAGTTATTTTGGAAAGTAAAGCACATAGAGATATGAGGGGTGCATCAATCGAAAGTGGAGCGTGTTCCCTTTCAGATGACACCACGATTGCAAGATCTGGCCAATTTTCGATTTTTCAGAATCGCATGTACGAAGCCTTCTTTGAGCGGAGCTGACCTCGGGTAATGGAGAAAATGGCAGATTGACGCAAAAAAGTCAAGCAGTTGCACACAAACGTTCGCCTCCTTTTGCGGTTATTTCCGAAAGTAAAGCACATAGAGATATGAGAGGTGCATCAATCGAAAGAGGAGCATGTTCCCTTTCAGATGACACCACGATTGCAAGATCTGGCCAATTTTCGATTTTTCAGAATCGCATGTACGAAGCCTTCTTTGAGAGGAGCTGACCTCGGGTAATGGAGAAAATGGCAGATTGACGCAAAAAAGTCAAGCAGTTGCACACAAACGTTCGCCTCGTTTTGCGGTTATTCCGAAAGTAAAGCACATAGAGATATGACGGGTGCATCAATCGAAAGAGAAGCGTGTTCCCTTTCAGATGACACCACAATTGCAAGATCTGGCCAATTTTTTAATTTTTCAGAATCGCATGTACGAAGCCTTTTTTGAGCGGAGCTGACCTCGGGTAATGGAGAAAATGGCAGATTGACGCAAAAAAGTCAAGCAGTTGCACACAAACGTTCGCCTCGTTTTGCGGTTATTTCCGAAAGTAAAGCACATAGAGATATGAGACGTGCGTCAATCGAAAGAGGAGCATGTTCCCTTCCAGATGACACCACGATTGCAAAAACTGGAAAATTTTTTGATTTTTCAGATTGGCATATACGGAGCCTTCTTTGAGCGGTGCTGACCTCGGAAAATGGAGAAAATAGCAGATTTACGCAATAAGTCAAGCAGTTGCACACAAGCGTTCGCCTCCTTTTGCGGTTATTTCCGAAAGTAAAGCACATAGAGATATGAGAGGTGCATCAATCAAAAGAGGAGCATGTTCCCTTCCAGATGACACCACGATTGCAAGGTCTGGCCAATTTTTGATTTTTCAGAATCGCATGTACGAAGCCTTATTTGAGCATAGCTAACCTCGGGTAATGGAGAAAATAGAAGATTTACGCAATAAGTCAAGCAGTTGCACACAAACCTTTTCCTCCTTTTGAGGTTATTTTGGAAAGTAAAGCACATAGAGATATGAGGGGTGCATCAATCGAAAGTGGAGCGTGTTCCCTTTCAGATGACACCACAATTGCAAGATCTGGCCAATTTTCGATTTTTCAGAATCGCATGTACGAAGCCTTCTTTGAGCGGAGCTGACCTCGGGTAATGGAGAAAATGGCAGATTGACGCAAAAAAGTCAAGCAGTTGCACACAAACGTTCGCCTCCTTTGCCGGTTATTTCCGAAAGTAAAGCACATAGAGATATGAGAGGTGCATCAATCAAAAGAGGAGCATGTTCCCTTCCAGATGACACCACGATTGCAAGATCTGGCCAATTTTCGATTTTTCAGAATCGCATGTACGAAGCCTTTTTTGAGCATAGCTAACCTCGGGTAATGGAGAAAATAGAAGATTTACGCAATAAGTCAAGCAGTTGCGAACAAATCTTTTCCTCCTTTTGCAGTTATTTTGGAAAGTAAAGCACATAGAGATATGAGAGGTGCATCAATCGAAAGTGGAGCGTGTTCCCTTTCAGATGACACCACGATTGCAAGATCTGGCCAATTTTCGATTTTTCAGAATCGCATATACGAAGCCTTCTTTGAGAGTAGCTAACCTCGGGTAATGGAGAAAATAGCAGATTGACGCAAAAAAGTCAAGCAGTTGCACACAAGCGTTCGCCTCCTTTTGCGGTTATTTCCGAAAGTAAAGCACATAGAGATATGAGAGGTGCATCAATCGAAAGTGGAGCATGTTCCCTTTAAGATGACACCACGATTGCAAAAACTGGAAAAATTTTTGATTTTTGAGATTGGCATATACGGAGCCTTCTTTGAGCGGTGCTGACCTCGGGTAATGGAGAAAATGGCAGATTTACGCAATAAGTCAAGCAGTTGCACACAAACATTTTCCTCCTTTTGCGGTTATTTGGGAAAGTAAAGCACATAGAGATATGAGGGGTGCATCAATCGAAAGAGAAGCGTGTTCCCTTTCAGATGACACCACAATTGCAAGATCTGGCCAATTTTTGATTTTTCAAAATCGCATGTACGAAGCCTTTTTTGAGCGGAGCTGACCTCGGGTAATGGAGAAAATGGCAGATTGACGCAAAAAAGTCAAGCAGTTGCACACAAACGTTCGCCTCCTTTTGCGGTTATTTCCGAAAGTAAAGCACATAGAGATATGAGACGTGCGTCAATCGAAAGAGGAGCATGTTCCCTTCCAGATGACACCACGATTGCAAGATCTGGCCAATTTTCGATTTTTCAGAATCGCATGTACGAAGCCTTATTTGAGCATAGCTAACCTCGGGTAATGGAGAAAATAGAAGACTTACGAAATAAGTCAAGCAGTTGCGAACAACCTTTTCCTTTTGCGGTTATTTTGGAAAGTAAAGCACATAGAGATATGAGGGGTGCATCAATCGAAAGTGGAGCGTGTTCCCTTTCAGATGACACCACGATTGCAAGATCTGGCCAATTTTCGATTTTTCAGAATCGCATGTACGAAGCCTTCTTTGAGCGGAGCTGACCTCGGGTAATGGAGAAAATGGCAGATTGACGCAAAAAAGTCAAGCAGTTGCACACAAACGTTCGCCTCCTTTTGCGGTTATTTCCGAAAGTAAAGCACATAGAGATATGAGAGGTGCATCAATCGAAAGTGTAGCATGTTCCCCTTTCAGATGACACCACGATTGCAAGATCTGGCCAATTTTTGATTTTTCAGAATCGCATGTACGAAGCCTTCTTTGAGAGGAGCTGACCTCGGGTAATGGAGAAAATGGCAGATTGACGCAAAAAAGTCAAGCAGTTGCACACAAACGTTCGCCTCGTTTTGCGGTTATTTCCGAAAGTAAAGCACATAGAGATATGAGGACGTGCGTCAATCGAAAGAGGAGCATGTTCCCTTCCAGATGACACCACGATTGCAAAAAACTGGAAAATTTTTGATTTTTCAGATTGGCATATACGGAGCCTTCTTTGATCGGTGCTGACCTCGGAAAAATGGAGAAAATGGCAGATTGACGCAAAAAAGTCAAGCAGTTGCACACAAACGTTCGCCTCCTTTTGCGGTTATTTCCGAAAGTAAAGCACATAGAGATATGAGAGGTGCATCAATCAAAAGAGGAGCATGTTCCCTTCCAGATGACACCACAATTGCAAGATCTGGCCAATTTTTGATTTTTCAGAATCACATGTACGAAGCCTTTTTTGAGCGGAGCTGACCTCGGGTAATGGAGAAAATGGCAGATTGACGCAATAAGTCAAGCAGTTGCACACAAACGTTCGCCTCCTTTTGAGGTTATTTCCGAAAGTAAAGCACATAGAGATATGAGAGGTGCATCAATCAAAAGAGGAGCATGTTCCCTTCCAGATGACACCACGATTGCAAGATCTGGCCAATTTTCGATTTTTCAGAATCGCATGTACGAAGCCTTTTTTGAGCATAGCTAACCTCGGGTAATGGAGAAAATAGAAGATTTACGCAATAAGTCAAGCAGTTGCGAACAAACCTTTTCCTCCTTTTGCAGTTATTTTGGAAAGTAAAGCACATAGAGATATGAGGGGTGCATCAATCGAAAGTGGAGCGTGTTCCCTTTCAGATGACACCACGATTGCAATATCTGGCCAATTTTCGATTTTTCAGAATCGCATGTACGAAGCCTTCTTTAAGCGGAGCTGACCTCGGGTAATGGAGAAAATGGCAGATTGACGCAATAAGTCAAGCAGTTGCACACAAACATTTTCCTCCTTTTACGGTTATTTGGGAAAGTAAAGCACATAGAGATATGACGGGTGCATCAATCGAAAGAGAAGCGTGTTCCCTTTCAGATGACACCACAATTGCAAGATCTGGCCAATTTTTCATTTTTCAGAATCGCATGTACGAAGCCTTTTTTGAGCGGAGCTGACCTCGGGTAATGGAGAAAATGGCAGATTTACGCAATAAGTCAAGCAGTTGCACACAAACATTTTCCTCCTTTTGCGGTTATTTGGGAAAGTAAAGCACATAGAGATATGAGGGGTGCATCAATCGAAAGAGAAGCGTGTTCCCTTTCAGATGACACCACAATTGCAAGATGTGGCCAATTTTTGATTTTTCAGAATCGCATGTACGAAGCCTTTTTTGAGCGGAGCTGACCTCGGGTAATGGAGAAAATGGCAGATTGACGCAAAAAAGTCAAGCAGTTGCACACAAACGTTCGCCTTGTTTTGCGGTTATTTCCGAAAGTAAAGCACATAGAGATATGAGACGTGCGTCAATCGAAAGAGGAGCATGTTCCCTTCCAGATGACACCACGATTGCAAGATCTGGCCAATTTTCGATTTTTCAGAATCGCATGTACGAAGCCTTATTTGAGCATAGCTAACCTCGGGTAATGGAGAAAATAGAAGACTTACGCAATAAGTCAAGCAGTTGCGAACAAACCTTTTCCTCCTTTTGCAGTTATTTTGGAAAGTAAAGCACATAGAGATATGAGGGGTGCATCAATCGAAAGTGGAGCGTGTTCCCTTTCAGATGACACCACGATTGCAAGATCTGGCCAATTTTCGATTTTTCAGAATCGCATGTACGAAGCCTTCTTTGAGCGGAGCTTACCTCGGGTAATGGAGAAAATGGCAGATTGACGCAAAAAAGTCAAGCAGTTGCACACAAACGTTCGCCTCCTTTTGCGGTTATTTCCGAAAGTAAAGCACATAGAGATATGAGAGGTGCATCAATCGAAAGAGGAGCATGTTCCCTTTCAGATGACACCACGATTGCAAGATCTGGCCAATTTTCGATTTTTCAGAATCGCATGTACGAAGCCTTCTTTGAGAGGAGCTGACCTCGGGTAATGGAGAAAATGGCAGATTGACGCAAAAAAGTCAAGCAGTTGCACACAAACGTTCGCCTCGTTTTGCGGTTATTTCCGAAAGTAAAGCACATAGAGATATGAGACGTGCGTCAATCGAAAGAGGAGCATGTTCCCTTCCAGATGACACCACGATTGCAAAAACTGGAAAAATTTTTGATTTTTCAGATTGGCATATACGGAGCCTTCTTTGATCGGTGCTGACCTCGGAAAATGGAGAAAATGGCAGATTGACGCAAAAAAGTCAAGCAGTTGCACACAAACGTTCGCCTCCTTTTGCGGTTATTTCCGAAAGTAAAGCACATAGAGATATGAGAGGTGCATCAATCAAAAGAGGAGCATGTTCCCTTCCAGATGACACCACAATTGCAAGATCTGGCCAATTTTTGATTTTTCAGAATCACATGTACGAAGCCTTTTTTGAGCGGAGCTGACCTCGGGTAATGGAGAAAATGGCAGATTGACGCAATAAGTCAAGCAGTTGCACACAAACGTTCGCCTCCTTTTGAGGTTATTTCCGAAAGTAAAGCACATAGAGATATGAGAGGTGCATCAATCAAAAGAGGAGCATGTTCCCTTCCAGATGACACCACGATTGCAAGATCTGGCCAATTTTCGATTTTTCAGAATCGCATGTACGAAGCCTTTTTTGAGCATAGCTAACCTCGGGTAATGGAGAAAATAGAAGATTTACGCAATAAGTCAAGCAGTTGCGAACAAACCTTTTCCTCCTTTTGCAGTTATTTTGGAAAGTAAAGCACATAGAGATATGAGGGGTGCATCAATCGAAAGTGGAGCGTGTTCCCTTTCAGATGACACCACGATTGCAATATCTGGCCAATTTTCGATTTTTCAGAATCGCATGTACGAAGCCTTCTTTAAGCGGAGCTGACCTCGGGTAATGGAGAAAATGGCAGATTGACGCAATAAGTCAAGCAGTTGCACACAAACATTTTCCTCCTTTTACGGTTATTTGGGAAAGTAAAGCACATAGAGATATGACGGGTGCATCAATCGAAAGAGAAGCGTGTTCCCTTTCAGATGACACCACAATTGCAAGATCTGGCCAATTTTTCATTTTTCAGAATCGCATGTACGAAGCCTTTTTTGAGCGGAGCTTACCTCGGGTAATGGAGAAAATGGCAGATTGACCCAAAAAAGTCAAGCAGTTGCACACAAACGTTCGCCTCCTTTGCCGGTTATTTCCGAAAGTAAAGCACATAGAGATATGAGAGGTGCATCAATCAAAAGAGGAGCATGTTCCCTTCCAGATGACACCACGATTGCAAGATCTGGCCAATTTTCGATTTTTCAGAATCGCATGTACGAAGCCTTTTTTGAGCATAGCTAACCTCGGGTAATGGAGAAAATAGAAGATTTACGCAATAAGTCAAGCAGTTGCGAACAAATCTTTTCCTCCTTTTGCAGTTATTTTGGAAGTAAAGCACATAGAGATATGAGGGGTGCATCAATCGAAAGTGGAGCGTGTTCCCTTTCAGATGACACCACGATTGCAAGATCTGGCCAATTTTCGATTTTCAGAATCGCATATACGAAGCCTTCTTTGAGAGTAGCTAACCTCGGGTAATGGAGAAAATAGCAGATTGACGCAAAAAAGTCAAGCAGTTGCACACAAGCGTTCGCCTCCTTTTGCGGTTATTTCCGAAAGTAAAGCACATAGAGATATGAGAGGTGCATCAATCGAAAGTGGAGCATGTTCCCTTTAAGATGACACCACGATTGCAAAAACTGGAAAAATTTTTGATTTTTGAGATTGGCATATACGGAGCCTTCTTTGAGCGGTGCTGACCTCGGGTAATGGAGAAAATGGCAGATTTACGCAATAAGTCAAGCAGTTGCACACAAACATTTTCCTCCTTTTGCGGTTATTTGGGAAAGTAAAGCACATAGAGATATGAGGGGTGCATCAATCGAAAGAGAAGCGTGTTCCCTTTCAGATGACACCACAATTGCAAGATCTGGCCAATTTTTGATTTTTCAGAATCGCATGTACGAAGCCTTTTTTGAGCGGAGCTGACCTCGGGTAATGGAGAAAATGGCAGATTGACGCAAAAAAGTCAAGCAGTTGCACACAAACGTTCGCCTTGTTTTGCGGTTATTTCCGAAAGTAAAGCACATAGAGATATGAGACGTGCGTCAATCGAAAGAGGAGCATGTTCCCTTCAAGATGACACCACGATTGCAAGATCTGGCCAATTTTCGATTTTTCAGAATCGCATGTACGAAGCCTTATTTGAGCATAGCTAACCTCGGGTAATGGAGAAAATAGAAGACTTACGCAATAAGTCAAGCAGTTGCGAACAAACCTTTTCCTCCTTTTGCAGTTATTTTGGAAAGTAAAGCACATAGAGATATGAGGGGTGCATCAATCGAAAGTGGAGCGTGTTCCCTTTCAGATGACACCACGATTGCAAGATCTGGCCAATTTTCGATTTTTCAGAATCGCATGTACGAAGCCTTCTTTGAGCGGAGCTGACCTCGGGTAATGGAGAAAATGGCAGATTGACGCAAAAAAGTCAAGCAGTTGCACACAAACGTTCGCCTCCTTTTGCGGTTATTTCCGAAAGTAAAGCACATAGAGATATGAGAGGTGCATCAATCGAAAGAGGAGCATGTTCCCTTTCAGATGACACCACGATTGCAAGATCTGGCCAATTTTCGATTTTTCAGAATCGCATGTACGAAGCCTTCTTTGAGAGGAGCTGACCTCGGGTAATGGAGAAAATGGCAGATTGACGCAAAAAAGTCAAGCAGTTGCACACAAACGTTCGCCTCGTTTTGCGGTTATTTCCGAAAGTAAAGCACATAGAGATATGACGGGTGCATCAATCGAAAGAGAAGCGTGTTCCCTTTCAGATGACACCACAATTGCAAGATCTGGCCAATTTTTGATTTTTCAGAATCGCATGTAGGAAGCCTTTTTTGAGCGGAGCTGACCTCGGGTAATGGAGAAAATGGCAGATTGACGCAAAAAAGTCAAGCAGTTGCACACAAACGTTCGCCTCGTTTTGCGGTTATTTCCGAAAGTAAAGCACATAGAGATATGAGACGTGCGTCAATCGAAAGAGGAGCATGTTCCCTTCCAGATGACACCACGATTGCAAAAACTGGAAAATTTTTTGATTTTTCAGATTGGCATATACGGAGCCTTCTTTGAGCGGTGCTGACCTCGGAAAATGGAGAAAATAGCAGATTTACGCAATAAGTCAAGCAGTTGCACACAAGCGTTCGCCTCCTTTTGCGGTTATTTCCGAAAGTAAAGCACATAGAGATATGAGAGGTGCATCAATCAAAAGAGGAGCATGTTCCCTTCCAGATGACACCACGATTGCAAGGTCTGGCCAATTTTTGATTTTTCAGAATCGCATGTACGAAGCCTTATTTGAGCATAGCTAACCTCGGGTAATGGAGAAAATAGAAGATTTACGCAATAAGTCAAGCAGTTGCACACAAACCTTTTCCTCCTTTTGAGGTTATTTTGGAAAGTAAAGCACATAGAGATATGAGGGGTGCATCAATCGAAAGTGGAGCGTGTTCCCTTTCAGATGACACCACGATTGCAAGATCTGGCCAATTTTCGATTTTTCAGAATCGCATGTACGAAGCCTTCTTTGAGCGGAGCTGACCTCGGGTAATGGAGAAAATGGCAGATTGACGCAAAAAAGTCAAGCAGTTGCACACAAACGTTCGCCTCGTTTTGCGGTTATTTCCGAAAGTAAAGCACATAGAGAGATGAGACGTGCGTCAATCGAAAGAGGAGCATGTTCCCTTCCAGATGACACCACGATTGCAAGGTCTGGCCAATTTTTGATTTTTCAGAATCGCATGTACGAAGCCTTATTTGAGCATAGCTAACCTCGGGTAATGGAGAAAATAGAAGATTTACGCAATAAGTCAAGCAGTTGCGAACAAACCTTTTCCTCCTTTTGAGGTTATTTTGGAAAGTAAAGCACATAGAGATATGAGGGGTGCATCAATCGAAAGTGGAGTGTGTTCCCTTTCAGATGACACCACGATTGCAAGATCTGGCCAATTTTCGATTTTTCAGAATCGCATGTACGAAGCCTTCTTTGAGCGGAGCTGACCTCGGGTAATGGAGAAAAAGGCAGATTGACGCAAAAAAGTCAAGCAGTTGCACACAAACGTTCGCCTCCTTTTGCGGTTATTTCCGAAAGTAAAGCACATAGAGATATGAGAGGTGAATCAATCGAAAGAGGAGCATGTTCCCTTCCAGATGACACCACGATTGCAAGATCTGGCCAATTTTCGATTTTTCAGAATCGCATGTACGAAGCCTTTTTTGAGCATAGCTAACCTCGGGTAATGGAGAAAATAGCAGATTGACGCAAAAAAGTCAAGCAGTTGCAC
The DNA here is from genome assembly GCF_054643075.1 of Acanthaster planci. NCBI lineage: Eukaryota > Metazoa > Echinodermata > Asteroidea > Valvatida > Acanthasteridae > Acanthaster > Acanthaster planci. The sequence continues at coordinate 7,202,977 of NC_141794.1, forward strand.
ACAAGCGTTCGCCTCCTTTTGCGGTTATTTCCGAAAGTAAAGCACATAGAGATATGAGAGGTGCATCAATCGAAAGAGGAGCATGTTCCCTTTAAGATGACACCACGATTGCAAAAACTGGAAAATTTTTTGATTTTTCAGATTGGCATATACGGAGCCTTCTTTGAGCGGTGCTGACCTCGGAAAATGGAGAAAATAGCAGATTTACGCAATAAGTCAAGCAGTTGCACACAAGCGTTCGCCTCCTTTTGCGGTTATTTCCGAAAGTAAAGCACATAGAGATATGAGAAGTGCATCAATCAAAAGAGGAGCATGTTCCCTTCCAGATGACACCACGATTGCAAGGTCTGGCCAATTTTTGATTTTTCAGAATCGCATGTACGAAGCCTTATTTGAGCATAGCTAACCTCGGGTAATGGAGAAAATAGAAGATTTACGCAATAAGTCAAGCAGTTGCGAACAAACCTTTTCCTCCTTTTGAGGTTATTTTTGAAAGTAAAGCACATAGAGATATGAGGGGTGCATCAATCGAAAGTGGAGTGTGTTCCCTTTCAGATGACACCACGATTGCAAGATCTGGCCAATTTTCGATTTTTCAGAATCGCATGTACGAAGCCTTCTTTGAGCGGAGCTTACCTCGGGTAATGGAGAAAAAGGCAGATTGACGCAAAAAAGTCAAGCAGTTGCACACAAACGTTCGCCTCCTTTTGCGGTTATTTCCGAAAGTAAAGCACATAGAGATATGAGAGGTGAATCAATCGAAAGAGGAGCATGTTCCCTTCCAGATGACACCACGATTGCAAGATCTGGCCAATTTTCGATTTTTCAGAATCGCATGTACGAAGCCTTTTCTGAGCATAGCTAACCTCGGGTAATGGAGAAAATAGCAGATTGACGCAAAAAAGTCAAGCAGTTGCACACAAGCGTTCGCCTCCTTTTGCGGTTATTTCCGAAAGTAAAGCACATAGAGATATGAGAGGTGCATCAATCGAAAGAGGAGCATGTTCCCTTTAAGATGACACCACGATTGCAAAAACTGGAAATTTTTTTGATTTTTGAGATTGGCATATACGGAGCCTTCTTTGAGCGGTGCTGACCTCGGAAAATGGAGAAAATAGCAGATTTACGCAATAAGTCAAGCAGTTGCACACAAACATTTTCCTCCTTTTGCGGTTATTTGGAAAAGTAAAGCACATAAAGATATGAGAGGTGCATCAATCGAAAGAGGAGCATGTTCCCTTTCAGATGACACCACGATTGCAAGATCTGGCCAATTTTCGATTTTTCAGAATCGCATGTACGAAGCCTTTTTTGAGCGGAGCTGACCTCGGGTAATGGAGAAAATGGCAGATTGACGCAAAAAAGTCAAGCAGTTGCACACAAACGTTCGCCTCCTTTGCCGGTTATTTCCGAAAGTAAAGCACATAGAGATATGAGAGGTGCATCAATCAAAAGAGGAGCATGTTCCCTTCCAGATGACACCACGATTGCAAGATCTGGCCAATTTTCAATTTTTCAGAATCGCATGTACGAAGCCTTATTTGAGCATAGCTAACCTCGGGTAATGGAGAAAATAGAAGATTTACGCAATAAGTCAAGCAGTTGCGAACAAACCTTTTCCTCCTTTTGCGGTTATTTGGGAAAGTAAAGCACATAGAGATATGAGGGGTGCATCAATCGAAAGTGGAGCGTGTTCCCTTTCAGATGACACCACGATTGCAAGATCTCGCCAATTTTTGATTTTTCAGAATCGCATGTACGAAGCCTTCTTTGAGCGGAGCTGACCTCGGGTAATGGAGAAAATGGCAGATTGACGCAAAAAAGTCAAGCAGTTGCACACAAACGTTCGCCTCCTTTTGCGGTTATTTCCGAAAGTAAAGCACATAGAGATATGAGAGGTGCATCAATCGAAAGAGGAGCGTGTTCCCTTTCAAATGACACCAAGATTGCAAGATCTGGTCAATTTTCGATTTTTCAGAATCGCATGTACGAAGCCTTTTTTGAGCGGAGCTAACCTCGGGTAATGGAGAAAATAGCAGATTGACGCAAAAAAGTCAAGCAGTTGCACACAAGCGTTCGCCTCCTTTTGCGGTTATTTCCGAAAGTAAAGCACATAGAGATATGAGGGGTGCATCTATCGAAAGTGGAGCATGTTCCCTTTAAGATGACACCACGATTGCAAAAACTGGAAAAATTTTTGATTTTTGAGATTGCCATATACGGAGCCTTCTTTGAGCGGTGCTGACCTCGGGTAATGGAGAAAATGGCAGATTTACGCAATAAGTCAAGCAGTTGCACACAAACATTTTCCTCCTTTTGCGGTTATTTGGAAAAGTAAAGCACATAAAGATATAAGAGGTGCATCAATCGAAAGAGGAGCATGTTCCCTTTCAGATGACACCACGATTGCAAGATCTGGCCAATTTTTGATTTTTCAGAATCGCATGTACGAAGCCTTTTTTGAGCGGAGCTGACCTCGGCTAATGGAGAAAATGGCAGATTGACGCAAAAAAGTCAAGCAGTTGCACACAAACGTTCGCCTCCTTTGCCGGTTATTTCCGAAAGTAAAGCACATAGAGATATGAGAGGTGCATCAATCAAAAGAGGAGCATGTTCCCTTCCAGATGACACCACGATTGCAAGATCTGGCCAATTTTCGATTTTTCAGAATCGCATGTACGAAGCCTTTTTTGAGCATAGCTAACCTCGGGTAATGGAGAAAATAGAAGATTTACGCAATAAGTCAAGCAGTTGCGAACAAACCTTTTCCTCCTTTTGCAGTTATTTTGGAAAGTAAAGCACATAGAGATATCAGGGGTGCATCAATCGAAAGTGGCGCGTGTTCCCTTTCAGATGACACCACGATTGCAAGATCTGGCCAATTTTCGATTTTTCAGAATCGCATGTACGAAGCCTTCTTTGAGCGGAGCTGACCTCGGGTAATGGAGAAAATGGCAGATTGACGCAAAAAAGTCAAGCAGTTGCACACAAACGTTCGCCTCCTTTTGCGGTTATTTCCGAAAGTAAAGCACATGGAGATATGAAAGGTGCATCAATCGAAAGAGGAGCATGTTCCCTTCCAGATGACACCACGATTGGAACAACTGGAAAAATTTTTGATTTTTCAGATTGGCATATACGGAGCCTTCTTTGACCGGTGCTGACCTCGGGTAATGGAGAAAATGGCAGATTTACGCAATAAGTCAAGCAGTTGCACACAAACGTTCGCCTCCTTTTGCGGTTATTTCCGAAAGTAAAGCACATAGAGATATGAGAGGTGCATCAATCAAAAGAGGAGCATGTTCCCTTCCAGATGACACCACGATTGCAAGATCTGGCCAATTTTCGATTTTTCAGAATCGCATGTACGAAGCCTTTTTTGAGCATAGCTAACCTCGGGTAATGGAGAAAATAGAAGATTTACGCAATAAGTCAAGCAGTTGCGAACAAACCTTTTCCTCCTTTTGCAGTTATTTTGGAAAGTAAAGCACATAGAGATATGAGGGGTGCATCAATCGAAAGTGGAGCGTGTTCCCTTTCAGATGACACCACGATTGCAAGATCTGGCCAATTTTCGATTTTTCAGAATCGCATGTACGAAGCCTTCTTTGAGCGGAGCTGACCTCGGGTAATGGAGAAAATGGCAGATTGACGCAAAAAAATCAAGCAGTTGCACACAAACGTTCGCCTCCTTTTGCGGTTATTTCCGAAAGTAAAGCACATGGAGATATGAAAGGTGCATCAATCGAAAGAGGAGCATGTTCCCTTCCAGATGACACCACGATTGCAAAAACTGGAGAAATTTTTTTTGATTTTTGAGATTGGCATATACGGAGCCTTCTTTGAGCGGTGCTGACCTCGGAAAATGGAGAAAATAGCAGATTTACGCAATAAGTCAAGCAGTTGCACACAAACATTTTCCTCCTTTTGCGGTTATTTGGAAAAGTAAAGCACATAAAGATATGAGAGGTGCATCAATCGAAAGAGGAGCATGTTCCCTTTCAGATGACACCACGATTGCAAGATCTGGCCAATTTTCGATTTTCAGAATCGCATGTACGAAGCCTTTTTTGAGCGGAGCTGACCTCGGGTAATGGAGAAAATGGCAGATTGACGCAAAAAAGTCAAGCAGTTGCACACAAACGTTCGCCTCCTTTGCCGGTTATTTCCGAAAGTAAAGCACATAGAGATATGAGAGGTGCATCAATCAAAAGAGGAGCATGTTCCCTTCCAGATGACACCACGATTGCAAGATCTGGCCAATTTTCAATTTTTCAGAATCGCATGTACGAAGCCTTATTTGAGCATAGCTAACCTCGGGTAATGGAGAAAATAGAAGATTTACGCAATAAGTCAAGCAGTTGCGAACAAACCTTTTCCTCCTTTTGCGGTTATTTGGGAAAGTAAAGCACATAGAGATATGAGGGGTGCATCAATCGAAAGTGGAGCGTGTTCCCTTTCAGATGACACCACGATTGCAAGATCTCGCCAATTTTCGATTTTTCAGAATCGCATGTACGAAGCCTTCTTTGAGCGGAGCTGACCTCGGGTAATGGAGAAAATGGCAGATTGACGCAAAAAAGTCAAGCAGTTGCACACAAACGTTCGCCTCCTTTTGCGGTTATTTCCGAAAGTAAAGCACATAGAGATATGAGAGGTGCATCAATCGAAAGAGGAGCGTGTTCCCTTTCAGATGACACCAAGATTGCAAGATCTGGTCAATTTTCGATTTTTCAGAATCGCATGTACGAAGCCTTTTTTGAGCGGAGCTAACCTCGGGTAATGGAGAAAATAGCAGATTGACGCAAAAAAGTCAAGCAGTTGCACACAAGCGTTCGCCTCCTTTTGCGGTTATTTCCGAAAGTAAAGCACATAGAGATATGAGGGGTGCATCTATCGAAAGTGGAGCATGTTCCCTTTAAGATGACACCACGATTGCAAAAACTGGAAAAATTTTTGATTTTTGAGATTGGCATATACGGAGCCTTCTTTGAGCGGTGCTGACCTCGGGTAATGGAGAAAATGGCAGATTTACGCAATAAGTCAAGCAGTTGCACACAAACATTTTCCTCCTTTTGCGGTTATTTGGAAAAGTAAAGCACATAAAGATATGAGAGGTGCATCAATCGAAAGAGGAGCATGTTCCCTTTCAGATGACACCACGATTGCAAGATCTGGCCAATTTTTGATTTTTCAGAATCGCATGTACGAAGCCTTTTTTGAGCGGAGCTGACCTCGGCTAATGGAGAAAATGGCAGATTGACGCAAAAAAGTCAAGCAGTTGCACACAAACGTTCGCCTCCTTTGCCGGTTATTTCCGAAAGTAAAGCACATAGAGATATGAGAGGTGCATCAATCAAAAGAGGAGCATGTTCCCTTCCAGATGACACCACGATTGCAAGATCTGGCCAATTTTCGATTTTTCAGAATCGCATGTACGAAGCCTTTTTTGAGCATAGCTAACCTCGGGTAATGGAGAAAATAGAAGATTTACGCAATAAGTCAAGCAGTTGCGAACAAACCTTTTCCTCCTTTTGCAGTTATTTTGGAAAGTAAAGCACATAGAGATATCAGGGGTGCATCAATCGAAAGTGGCGCGTGTTCCCTTTCAGATGACACCACGATTGCAAGATCTGGGCCAATTTTCGATTTTTCAGAATCGCATGTACGAAGCCTTCTTTGAGCGGAGCTGACCTCGGGTAATGGAGAAAATGGCAGATTGACGCAAAAAAGTCAAGCAGTTGCACACAAACGTTCGCCTCCTTTTGCGGTTATTTCCGAAAGTAAAGCACATGGAGATATGAAAGGTGCATCAATCGAAAGAGGAGCATGTTCCCTTCCAGATGACACCACGATTGGAACAACTGGAAAAATTTTTGATTTTTCAGATTGGCATATACGGAGCCTTCTTTGACCGGTGCTTACCTCGGGTAATGGAGAAAATGGCAGATTTACGCAATAAGTCAAGCAGTTGCACACAAACGTTCGCCTCCTTTTGCGGTTATTTCCGAAAGTAAAGCACATAGAGATATGAGAGGTGCATCAATCAAAAGAGGAGCATGTTCCCTTCCAGATGACACCACGATTGCAAGATCTGGCCAATTTTCGATTTTTCAGAATCGCATGTACGAAGCCTTTTTTGAGCATAGCTAACCTCGGGTAATGGAGAAAATAGAAGATTTACGCAATAAGTCAAGCAGTTGCGAACAAACCTTTTCCTCCTTTTGCAGTTATTTTGGAAAGTAAAGCACATAGAGATATGAGGGGTGCATCAATCGAAAGTGGAGCGTGTTCCCTTTCAGATGACACCACGATTGCAAGATCTGGCCAATTTTCGATTTTTCAGAATCGCATGTACGAAGCCTTCTTTGAGCGGAGCTGACCTCGGGTAATGGAGAAAATGGCAGATTGACGCAAAAAAATCAAGCAGTTGCACACAAACGTTCGCCTCCTTTTGCGGTTATTTCCGAAAGTAAAGCACATGGAGATATGAAAGGTGCATCAATCGAAAGAGGAGCATGTTCCCTTCCAGATGACACCACGATTGCAAAAACTGGAAATTTTTTTGATTTTTGAGATTGGCATATACGGAGCCTTCTTTGAGCGGTGCTGACCTCGGAAAATGGAGAAAATAGCAGATTTACGCAATAAGTCAAGCAGTTGCACACAAACATTTTCCTCCTTTTGCGGTTATTTGGAAAAGTAAAGCACATAAAGATATGAGAGGTGCATCAATCGAAAGAGGAGCATGTTCCCTTTCAGATGACACCACGATTGCAAGATCTGGCCAATTTTCGATTTTTCAGAATCGCATGTACGAAGCCTTTTTTGAGCGGAGCTGACCTCGGGTAATGGAGAAAATGGCAGATTGACGCAAAAAAGTCAAGCAGTTGCACACAAACGTTCGCCTCCTTTGCCGGTTATTTCCGAAAGTAAAGCACATAGAGATATGAGAGGTGCATCAATCAAAAGAGGAGCATGTTCCCTTCCAGATGACACCACGATTGCAAGATCTGGCCAATTTTCAATTTTTCAGAATCGCATGTACGAAGCCTTATTTGAGCATAGCTAACCTCGGGTAATGGAGAAAATAGAAGATTTACGCAATAAGTCAAGCAGTTGCGAACAAACCTTTTCCTCCTTTTGCGGTTATTTGGGAAAGTAAAGCACATAGAGATATGAGGGGTGCATCAATCGAAAGTGGAGCGTGTTCCCTTTCAGATGACACCACGATTGCAAGATCTCGCCAATTTTCGATTTTTCAGAATCGCATGTACGAAGCCTTCTTTGAGCGGAGCTGACCTCGGGTAATGGAGAAAATGGCAGATTGACGCAAAAAAGTCAAGCAGTTGCACACAAACGTTCGCCTCCTTTTGCGGTTATTTCCGAAAGTAAAGCACATAGAGATATGAGAGGTGCATCAATCGAAAGAGGAGCGTGTTCCCTTTCAGATGACACCAAGATTGCAAGATCTGGTCAATTTTCGATTTTTCAGAATCGCATGTACGAAGCCTTTTTTGAGCGGAGCTAACCTCGGGTAATGGAGAAAATAGCAGATTGACGCAAAAAAGTCAAGCAGTTGCACACAAGCGTTCGCCTCCTTTTGCGGTTATTTCCGAAAGTAAAGCACATAGAGATATGAGGGGTGCATCTATCGAAAGTGGAGCATGTTCCCTTTAAGATGACACCACGATTGCAAAAACTGGAAAAATTTTTGATTTTTGAGATTGGCATATACGGAGCCTTCTTTGAGCGGTGCTGACCTCGGGTAATGGAGAAAATGGCAGATTTACGCAATAAGTCAAGCAGTTGCACACAAACATTTTCCTCCTTTTGCGGTTATTTGGAAAAGTAAAGCACATAAAGATATGAGAGGTGCATCAATCGAAAGAGGAGCATGTTCCCTTTCAGATGACACCACGATTGCAAGATCTGGCCAATTTTTGATTTTTCAGAATCGCATGTACGAAGCCTTTTTTGAGCGGAGCTGACCTCGGCTAATGGAGAAAATGGCAGATTGACGCAAAAAAGTCAAGCAGTTGCACACAAACGTTCGCCTCCTTTGCCGGTTATTTCCGAAAGTAAAGCACATAGAGATATGAGAGGTGCATCAATCAAAAGAGGAGCATGTTCCCTTCCAGATGACACCACGATTGCAAGATCTGGCCAATTTTCGATTTTTCAGAATCGCATGTACGAAGCCTTTTTTGAGCATAGCTAACCTCGGGTAATGGAGAAAATAGAAGATTTACGCAATAAGTCAAGCAGTTGCGAACAAACCTTTTCCTCCTTTTGCAGTTATTTTGGAAAGTAAAGCACATAGAGATATCAGGGGTGCATCAATCGAAAGTGGCGCGTGTTCCCTTTCAGATGACACCACGATTGCAAGATCTGGCCAATTTTCGATTTTTCAGAATCGCATGTACGAAGCCTTCTTTGAGCGGAGCTGACCTCGGGTAATGGAGAAAATGGCAGATTGACGCAAAAAAGTCAAGCAGTTGCACACAAACGTTCGCCTCCTTTTGCGGTTATTTCCGAAAGTAAAGCACATGGAGATATGAAAGGTGCATCAATCGAAAGAGGAGCATGTTCCCTTCCAGATGACACCACGATTGGAACAACTGGAAAAATTTTTGATTTTTCAGATTGGCATATACGGAGCCTTCTTTGAGCGGTGCTGACCTCGGGTAATGGAGAAAATGGCAGATTTACGCAATAAGTCAAGCAGTTGCACACAAACGTTCGCCTCCTTTTGCGGTTATTTCCGAAAGTAAAGCACATAGAGATATGAGAGGTGCATCAATCAAAAGAGGAGCATGTTCCCTTCCAGATGACACCACGATTGCAAGATCTGGCCAATTTTCGATTTTTCAGAATCGCATGTACGAAGCCTTTTTTGAGCATAGCTAACCTCGGGTAATGGAGAAAATAGAAGATTTACGCAATAAGTCAAGCAGTTGCGAACAAACCTTTTCCTCCTTTTGCAGTTATTTTGGAAAGTAAAGCACATAGAGATATGAGGGGTGCATCAATCGAAAGTGGAGCGTGTTCCCTTTCAGATGACACCACGATTGCAAGATCTGGCCAATTTTCGATTTTTCAGAATCGCATGTACGAAGCCTTCTTTGAGCGGAGCTGACCTCGGGTAATGGAGAAAATGGCAGATTGACGCAAAAAAGTCAAGCAGTTGCACACAAACGTTCGCCTCCTTTTGCGGTTATTTCCGAAAGTAAAGCACATGGAGATATGAAAGGTGCATCAATCGAAAGAGGAGCATGTTCCCTTCCAGATGACACCACGATTGGAACAACTGGAAAAATTTTTGATTTTTCAGATTGGCATATACGGAGCCTTCTTTGAGCGGTGCTGACCTCGGGTAATGGAGAAAATGGCAGATTTACGCAATAAGTCAAGCAGTTGCACACAAACGTTCGCCTCCTTTTGCGGTTATTTCCGAAAGTAAAGCACATAGAGATATGAGAGGTGCATCAATCAAAAGAGGAGCATGTTCCCTTCCAGATGACACCACGATTGCAAGATCTGGCCAATTTTCGATTTTTCAGAATCGCATGTACGAAGCCTTTTTTGAGCATAGCTAACCTCGGGTAATAGAGAAAATAGAAGATTTACGCAATAAGTCAAGCAGTTGCGAACAAACCTTTTCCTCCTTTTGCAGTTATTTTGGAAAGTAAAGCACATAGAGATATGAGGGGTGCATCAATCGAAAGTGGAGCGTGTTCCCTTTCAGATGACACCACGATTGCAAGATCTGGCCAATTTTCGATTTTTCAGAATCGCATGTACGAAGCCTTCTTTGAGCGGAGCTGACCTCGGGTAATGGAGAAAATGGCAGATTGACGCAAAAAAATCAAGCAGTTGCACACAAACGTTCGCCTCCTTTTGCGGTTATTTCCGAAAGTAAAGCACATGGAGATATGAAAGGTGCATCAATCGAAAGAGGAGCATGTTCCCTTCCAGATGACACCACGATTGCAAGATCTGGCCAATTTTCGATTTTTCAAAATCGCATGTACGACGCCTTTTTTGAGCGGAGCTGACCTCGGGTAATGGAGAAAATGGCAGATTGACGCAAAACAGTCAAGCAGTTGCACACAAACATTTTCCTCCTTTTGCGGTTATTTGGGAAAGTAAAGCACATAGAGATATGAGGGGTGCATCAATCCAAAGAGGAGCATGTTTCCTTTCAGATGACACCACGATTCCAAGATCTGGCCAATTTTAGATTTTTCGGAATCGCATGTACGAAGCCTTCTTTGAGCGGAGCTGACCTCGGGTAATGGAGAAAATGGCAGATTGACGCAAAAAAGTCAAGCAGTTGCACACAAACGTTCGCCTCCTTTTGCGGTTATTTCCGAAAGTAAAGAACATAGAGATATGAGAGGTGCATCAATCGAAAGAGGAGCATGTTCCCTTCCAGATGACACCACGATTGCAAGATCTGGCCAATTTTCGATTTTTCAGTATCGCATGTACGAAGCCTTTTTTGAGCATAGCTAACCTCGGGTAATGGAGAAAATAGCAGATTGACGCAAAAAAGTCAAGCAGTTGCACACAAACGTTCGCCTCCTTTTGCGGTTATTTCCGAAAGTAAAGCACATAGAGATATGAGAGGTGCATCAATCGAAAGAGGAGCATGTTCCCTTTCAGATGACACCACGATTGCAAAAACTGGAAAAAATTTTGATTTTTGAGATTGGCATATACGGAGCCTTCTTTGAGCGGAGCTGACCTCGGGTAATGGAGAAAATGGCAGATTTACGCAATAAGTCAAGCAGTTGCACACAAACATTTTCCTCCTTTTGCGGTTATTTGGGAAAGTAAAGCACATACAGATATGAAAGGTGCATCAATCGAAAGTGGAGCGTGTTCCCTTTCAGATGACACCACGATTGCAAGATCTGGCCAATTTTCGATTTTTCAGAATCGCATGTACGAAGCCTTCTTTGAGCGGAGCTGAACTCTAGTAATGGAGAAAATGGCAGATATACGCAATAAGTCAAGCAGTTGCACACAAACATTTTCCTCCTTTTCCGGTTATTTGGGAAAGTAAAGCACATAGAAATATGAGGGGTGCATCAATCGAAAGAGGAGCGTGTTCCCTTTCAGATGACACCATGATTGCAAGATCTGGCCATTTTTTGATTTTTCAGAATCGCCTGTACGAAGCCTTTTTTGAGCGGAGCTGACCTCGGGTAATGGAGAAAATGGCAGATTGACGCAAAAAAGTCAAGCAGTTGCACACAAACGTTCGCCTCGTTTTGCGGTTATTTCCGAAAGTAAAGCACATAGAGATATGAGACGTGCGTCAATCGAAAGAGGAGCATGTTCCCTTCCAGATGACACCACGAATGCAAAAACTGGAAAAATTTTTGATTTTTCAGATTGGCATATACGGAGCCTTCTTTGAGCGGTGCTGACCTCGGGTAATGGAGAAAATGGCAGATTTACGCAATAAGTCAAGCAGTTGCACACAAGCGTTCGCCTCCTTTTGAGGTTATTTGGGAAAGTAAAGCACATAGAGATATGAGAGGTGCATCAATCAAAAGAGGAGCATGTTCCTTTCCAGATGACACCACGATTGCAAGATCTGGCCAATTTTCGATTTTTCAGAATCGCATGTACGAAGCCTTTCTTGAGCATAGCTGACCTCGGGAAATGGAGAAAATGGCAGATTTACGCAATAAGTCAAGCAGTTGCACACAAACGTTCGCCTCCTTTTGAGGTTATTTCCGAAAGTAAACCACATAGAGATATGACAGGTGCATCAATCGAAAGTGGGGCATGTTCTCTTTCAGATGACACCACGATTGCAAGATCTGGCCAATTGTCGATTTTTCAGAATTGCATGTACGAAGCCTTCTTTGAGCGGAGCTGACCTCCGGTAATGGAGAAAATGGCAGATTGACGCAAAAAAGTCAAGCAGTTGCACACAAACGTTCGCCTCCTTTTGCGGTTATTTCCGAAAATAAAGCACATAGAGATATGAGAGGTGCATCAATCAAAAGTGGAGCATGTTCCCTTCCAGATGACACCACGATTGCAAGATCTGGCCAATTTTCGATTTTTCAGAATCGCATGTACGAAGCCTTCTTTGAGCGGAGCTGACCTCCGGTAATGGAGAAAATGGCAGATTGACGCAAAAAAGTCAAGCAGTTGCACACAAACGTTTGCCTCCTTTTGCTATTATTTCCGAAAGTAAAGCACATAGAGATATGAAAGGTGCATCAATCGAAAGAGGAGCATGTTCCCTTCCAGATGACACCACGATTGCAAGAACTGGAAAAAAGTTTGATTTTTGAGATTGGCATATACGGAGCCTTCTTTGAGCAGTGCTGACCTCGGGTAATGGAGAAAATGGCAGATTTACGCAATAAGTCAAGCAGTTGCACACAAACCTTTTCCTCCTTTTGCGGTTATTTGGGAAAGTAAAGCACATAGAGATATGAGGGGTGCATCAATCGAAAGTGGAGCGTGTTCCCTTTCAGATGACACCACGATTGCAAGATCTGGCCAATTTTTGATTTTTCAGAATCGCATGTACGAAGCCTTTTTTGAGAGTAGCTGACCTCGGGTAATGGAGAAAATGGCAGATTGACGCAAAAAAGTCAAGCAGTTGCAAACAAACGTTCGCCTGCTTTTGCGGTTAATTCCGAATGTAAAGCACATAGAGATATGAGAGGTGCATCAATCGAAAGTGGAGCATGTTCCCTTTCAGATGACACCACGATTGCAAGATCTGGCCAATTTTCGATTTTTCAGAATCGCATGTACGAAGCCTTTTTTGAGCATAGCTAACCTCGGGTAATGGAGAAAATAGCAGATTTACGCAATAAGTCAAGCAGTTGTACACAAACATTCGCTTCCTTTTGCTGTTAATTCCGAAAGTAAAGCACATAGAGATATGAGAGGTGCATCAATCGAAAGTGGAGCGTGTTCTCTTTCAGATGACACCACGATTGCAAGATCTGGCCAATTTTTGATTTTTCAGAATCGCATGTACGAAGCCTTTCTTGAGCATAGCTGACCTCGGGTAATGGAGAAAATGGCAGATTTACGCAAAAAAGTCAAGCAGTTGCACACAAACATTTTCCTCCTTTTGCGGTTATTTGGGAAAGTAAAGCACATAGAGATATGAGAGGTGCATCAATCGAAAGTGGAGCATGTTCCCTTTCAGATGACACCACGATTGCAAGATCTGGCCAATTTTTGATTTTTCAGAATCGCATGTACGAAGCCTTTCTTGAGCATAGCTGACCTCGGGTAATGGAGAAAATGGCAGATTTACGCAAAAAAGTCAAGCAGTTGCACACAAACGTTCGCCTCCTTTTGAGGTTATTTCCGAAAGTAAAGCACATAGAGATATGAGAGGTGCATCAATCGAAAGTGGGGCATGTTCCCTTTCAGATGACACCACGATTGCAAGATCTGGCCAATTTTTGATTTTTCAGAATCGCATGTACGAAACCTTTCTTGAGCATACCTGACCTCGGGTAATGGAGAAAATGGCAGATTGACGCAAAAAAGTCAAGCACTTGCACACAAACATTTGCCTCCTTTTGCGCTTATTTCCGAAAGTAGAGCACATAGAGATATGAGGGGTGCATCAATCGAAAGAGCAGCATGTTCCCTTCCAGATGACACCACGATTGCAAAAACTGGAAAATTTTTTGATTTTTCAGATTGGCATATACGGAGCCTTCTTTGAGCGGTGCTGACCTCGTGTAATGGAGAAAATGGCAGATTTACGCAATAAGTCAAGCAGTTGCACACAAACGTGCGCCTCCTTTTGCGGTTATTTTGGAAAGTAAAGCACATAGAGATATGAGAGGTGCATCAATCGAAACTGGGGCATGTTCTCTTTCAGATGACACCACGATTGCAAGATCTGGCCAATTTTCGATTTTTCAGAATCGCATGTACGAAGCCTTTTTTGAGAGGAGCTGACCTCGGGTAATGGAGAAAATGGCAGATTTCCGCAAAAAAGTCAAGCAGTTACACACAAACATTTTCCTCCTTTTGCGGTTATTTTGGAAAGTAAAGCACAGAGAGATATGAGGGGTGCATCAATCGAAAGAGAAGCGTGTTCCCTTTCAGATGACACCACGATTGCAAGACCTGGCCAATTTTCGATTTTTCAGAATCGCATGTACGAAGCCTTCTTTGAGCGGAGCTGACCTCGGGTAATGGAGAAAATGGCAGATTGACGCAAAAAAGTCAAGCAGTTGCACACAAACGTTCGCCTCCTTTTGCTGTTATTTCCGAAAGTAAAGCACATAAAGATATGAGAGGTGCATCAATCGAAAGAGGAGCATGTTCCCTTCCAGATGACACCACGATTGCAAGAACTGGAAAAAATTTTGATTTTTGAGATTGGCATATACGGAGCCTTCTTTGAGCGGTGCTGACCTCGGGTAATGGAGAAAATGGCAGATTTACGCAATAAGTCAAGCAGTTGCACACAAACCTTTTCCTCCTTTTGCGGTTATTTTTGAAAGTAAAGCACATAGAGATATGAGAGGTGCATCAATCGAAAGTGGAGCGTGTTCCCTTTCAGATGACACCACGATTGCAAGATCTGGCCAATTTTTGATTTTTCAGAATCGCATGTACGAAGCCTTTCTTGAGCATAGCTGACCTCGGGTAATGGAGAAAATGGCAGATTTACGCAAAAAAGTCAAGCAGTTGCACACAAACGTTCGCCTCCTTTTGAGGTTATTTCCGAAAGTAAAGCACATAGAGATATGAGAGGTGCATCAATCGAAAGTGGAGCATGTTCCCTTTCAGATGTCACCACGATTGCAAGATCTGGCCAATTTTTGATTTTTCAGAATCGCATGTACGAAGCCTTTCTTGAGCATACCTGACCTCGGGTAATGGAGAAAATGGCAGATTGACGCAAAAAAGTCAAGCACTTGCACACAAACGTTCGCCTCCTTTTGCGCTTATTTCCAAAAGTAAAGCACATAGAGATATGAGAGGTGCATCAATCGAAAGAGCAGCATGTTCCCTTCCAGATGACACCACGATTGCAAAAACTGGAAAAATTTTTGATTTTTCAGATTGGCATGTACGAAGTCTTTTTTGAGCGGAGCTGAACTCTAGTAATGGAGAAAATGGCAGATTGACGCAATAAGTCAAGCAGTTGCACACAAACATTTTCCTCCTTTTGCGGTTATTTGGGAAAGTAAAGCACATAGAGAAATGAGAGGTGCATCAATCGAAAGAGAATCGTGTTCCCTTTCAGATGACACCACGATTGTAAGATCTGGCCAATTTTTGATTTTTCAGAATCGCATGTACGAAGCCTTTTTTGAGCGGAGCTGACCTCGGGTAATGGAGAAAATGGCAGATTGACGCAAAAAAGTCAAGCAGTTGCACACAAACGTTTGCCTCCTTTTGCTATTATTTCCGAAAGTAAAGCACATAGAGATATGAAAGGTGCATCAATCGAAAGAGGAGCATGTTCCCTTCCAGATGACACCACGATTGCAAGAACTGGAAAAAAGTTTGATTTTTGAGATTGGCATATACGGAGCCTTCTTTGAGCAGTGCTGACCTCGGGTAATGGAGAAAATGGCAGATTTACGCAATAAGTCAAGCAGTTGCACACAAACCTTTTCCTCCTTTTGCGGTTATTTGGGAAAGTAAAGCACATAGAGATATGAGGGGTGCATCAATCGAAAGTGGAGCGTGTTCCCTTTCAGATGATACCACGATTGCAAGATTTGGCCATTTTTTGATTTTTCAGAATCGCATGTACGAAGCCTTTTTTGAGAGTAGCTGACCTCCGGTAATGGAGAAAATGGCAGATTGACGCAAAAAAGTCAAGCAGTTGCACACAAACGTTCGCCTGCTTTTGCGGTTATTTTGGAAAGTAAAGCACAGAGAGATATGAGGGGTGCATCAATCGAAAGAGAAGCGTGTTCCCTTTCAGATGACACCACGATTCCAAGATCTGGCCATTTTTCGATTTTTCAGAATCGCATGTACGAAGCCTTCTTTGAGCGGAGCTGACCTCGGGTAATGGAGAAAATGGCAGATTGACGCAAAAAAGTCAAGCAGTTGCACACAAACGTTCGCCTCCTTTTGCTGTTATTTCCGAAAGTAAAGCACATAGAGATATGAGAGGTGCATCAATCGAAAGAGGAGCATGTTCCCTTCCAGATGACACCACGATTGCAAGAACTCGAAAAAATTTTGATTTTTGAGATTGGCATATACGGAGCCTTCTTTGAGCGGTGCTGACCTCGGGTAATGGAGAAAATGGCAGATTTACGCAATAAGTCAAGCAGTTGCACACAAACATTTTCCTCCTTATGCGGTTATTTGGGAAAGTAAAGCACATAGAGATATGAGAGGTGCATCAATCGAAAGTGGAGCATGTTCCCTTCCAGATGCCACCACGATTGCAAGATCTGGCCAATTTTCGATTTTTCAGAATCGCATGTACGGAGCCTTCTTTGAGCGGTGCTGACCTCGGGTAATGGAGAAAATGGCAGATTGACGCAAAAAAGTCAAGCAGTTGCACACAAACGTTCGCCTCCTTTTGCAGTTATTTGGGAAAGTAAAGCACATAGAGATATGAGGGGTGCATTAATCGAAAGAGGAGCATGTTCCCTTCCAGATGACACCACGATTGCAAGATCTGGCCAATTTTTGATTTTTCAGAATCGCATGTACGAAGCCTTTTTTGAACATAACTAACCTCGGGTAATGGAGAAAATGGCAGATTTACCCAATAAGTCAAGCAGTTGCACACAAACCTTTTCCTCCTTTTGCGGTTATTTTTGAAAGTAAAGCACATAGAGATATGAGGGGTGCATCAATCGAAAG
>NC_141794.1:7219930-7260327 GCF_054643075.1 Acanthaster planci
AATCGAAAGTGGAGCGTGTTCCCTTTCAGATGACACAACGATTGCAAGATCTGGCCAATTTTTGATTTTTCAGATTGGCATATACGGAGCCTTCTTTGAGCGGTGCTGACATCGGGTAATGCAGAAAATGGCAGATTGACGCAATAAGTCAAGCAGTTGCACACAAACCTTTTCCTCCTTTTCCGGTTATTTTGGAAAGTAGGCCTAAAGCACATAGAGATATGAGGGGTGCATCAATCGAAAGTGGAGCGTGTTACCTTTCAGATGACATCACGATTGCAAGATCTGGCCAATTTTTGATTTTTCAGAATCGCATATACGTAGCCTTCTTTGAGCGGTGCTGACCTCGGGTAATGGAGAAAATGGCAGATTGACGCAAAAAAGTCAAGCAGTTGCACACAAACGTTCGCCTCCTTTTGCGGTTATTTCCGAAAGTAAAGCACATAGAGATATGAGAGGTGCATCAATCGAAAGAGGAGCATTTTCCCCTTCAGATGACACCACGATTGGAAGAACTGGAAAAATTTTTGATTTTTGAGATTGGCATATACGGAGCCTTCTTTGAGCGGTGCTGACCTCGGGTAATGGAGAAAATGGCAGATTTACGCAATAAGTCAAGCAGTTGCACACAAACCTTTTCCTCCTTTTGCGGTTATTTCCGAAAGTAAAGCACATAGAGATATGAGGGGTGCATCAATCGAAAGAGGAGCATGTTCCCTTTCAGATGACACCACGATTGCAAGATCTGGCCAATTTTTGATTTTTCAGAATCGCATGTACGAAGCCTTCTTTGAGCGGAGATGACCTCGGGTAATGGAGAAAATGGCAGATTGACGCAAAAGAGTCAAGCAGTTGCACACAAACGTTCGCCTCTTTTAGAGGTTATTTCCAAAAGTAAGGCACATAGAGATATGAGAGGTGCATCAATCGAAAGAGGAGCATGTTCCCTTCCAGATGACACCACGATTGCAAGAACTGGAAAAATTTTTGATTTTTCAGATTTGCATATACGGAGCCTTCTTTGAGCGGTGCTGACCTCGGGTAATGGAGAAAATGGCAGATTTACGCTATAAGTCAAGCAGTCGCACACAAACCTCTTCCTCCTTTTGCAGTTATTTGGGAAGGTAAGGCACATAGAGATATGAGGGGTGCATCAATCGAAAAAGGAGCCTTGTCCCTTTCAGATGACACCACGACTGGAAGATCTGGCCAATTTTCGATTTTTCAGAATCGCATGTACGAAGCCTTTTTTGAGCGGAGCTTACCTCGGGTAATGGAGAAAATGGCAGATTTACGCAAAAAAGTCAAGCAGTTGCACACAAACGTTCACCTCCTTTTGCGGTTATTTCCGAAAGTAAAGCACATAGAGATATGAGAAGTGCATCAATCGAAAGAGGAGCATGTTCCCTTCCAAGTGACACCACGATTGCAAGATCTGGCCAATTTTAGATTTTTCAGAATCGCATGTACGAAGCCTTTTTTGAGCATAGCTAACCTCGGGTAATGGAGAAAATGGCAGATTTACGCAATAAGTCAAGCAGTTGCACACAAACCTCTTCCTCCTTTTGCGGTTATTTGGGAAAGTAAGGCACATAGAGATATGAGGGGTACATCAATCGAAAAAGGAGCGTGTTCCCTTTCAGATGACACCACGACTGGAAGATCTGGCCAATTTTAGATTTTTCAGAATCGCATGTACGAAGCCTTTTTTGAGCGGAGCTGACCTCGGGTAATGGAGAAAATGGCAGATTTACGCCAAAAAGTCAAGCAGTTGCACACAAACGTTCGCTTGCTTTTGCGGTTAATTCCGAATGTAAAGCACATAGAGATATGAGAGGTGCGTCAATCGAAAGTGGAGCGTGTTCCCTTTCAGATGACACCACGATTGCAAGATCTGGCCAATTTTTGATTTTTCAGAATCGCATGTACGAAGCCTTTTTTTTAGCGGAGCTGAACTCTAGTAATGGAGAAAATGGCAGATTTATGCAATAAGTCAAGCAGTTGCACACAAACCTTTTCCTCCTTTTGCGGTTATTTCCGAAAGTAAAGCACATAGAGATATGAGGGGTGCATCAATCGAAAGAGGAGCATGTTCCCTTTCAGATGACACCACGATTGCAAGATCTGGCCAATATTTGATTTTTCAGAATCGCATATACGTAGCCTTCTTTGAGCGGAGCTGACCTCTTGTAATGGAGAAAATGGCAGATTTACGCAAAAAAGTCAAGCAGTTGCACACAAACGTTCGCCTGCTTTTGCGGTTAATTCCGAATGTAAAGCACATAGAGATATGAGAGGTGCATCAATCGAAAGTGGAGCATGTTCCCTTTCAGATGACACCACGATTGCAAGATCTGGCCAATTTTCGATTTTTCAGAATCGCATATACGGAGCCTTCTTTGAGCGGTGCTGACCTCGGGTAATGGAGAAAATGGCAGATTTACGCAATAAGTCAAGCAGTTGCACACAAACCTCTTCCTCCTTTTGCGGTTATTTGGGAAAGTAAAGCACATAGAGATATGAGGGGTGCATCAATCGAAAGAGGAGCGTGTTCCCTTTCAGATGACACCACGACTGGAAGATCTGGCCAATTTTTGATTTTTCAGAATCGCATGTACGAAGCCTTCCTTGAGCGGAGCTGACCTCGGTTAATGGAGAAAATGGCAGATTGACGCAAAAAAGTCAAGCAGTTGCACACAAACCTTTTCCTCCTTTTGCGGTTATTTTCGAAAGTAAAGCACATAGAGATATGAGGGGTGCATCAATCGAAAAAGGAGCGTGTTCCCTTTCAGATGACACCACGACTGGAAGATCTGGCCAATTTTTGATTTTTCAGAATCGCATGTACGAAGCCTTTTTTGAGCGGAGCTTACCTCGGGTAATGGAGAAAATGGCAGATTGACGCAAAAAAGTCAAGCAGTTGCACACAAACGTTCGCCTGCTTTTGCAGTTAATTCCGAATGTAAAGCACATAGAGATATGAGAGATGCATCGATCGAAAGTGGAGCATGTTCCCTTTCAGATGACACCACGATTGCAAGATCTGGCCAATTTTAGATTTTTCAGAATCGCATGTACGAAGCCTTTTTTGAGCATAGCTAACCTCGGCTAATGGAGAAAATGGCAGATTTACGCAATAAGTCAAGCAGTTGCACACAAACCTTTTCCTCCTTTTGCGGTTATTTCCGAAAGTAAAGCACATAGAGATATGAGGGTGCATCAATCGAAAGAGGAGCATGTTCCCTTCCAGATGACACCACGATTGCAAGATCTGGCCAATTTTCGATTTTTCAGAATCGCATGTACGAAGCCTTTTTTGAGCAGAGCTGACCTCGGGTAATGGAGAAAATGGCAGATTGACGCAAAAAGGTCAAGCAGTTGCACACAAACGTTCACCTCCTTTTGCAGTTATTTCCGAAAGTAAAGCACATAGAGATATGAGAGGTGCATCAATCGAAAGAGGAGCATGTTCCCTTCCAGATGACACCACGATTGCAAGATCTGGCCAATTTTTGATTTTTCAGAATCGCATGTACGAAGCCTTTTTTGAGCATAGCTAACCTCGGGTAATGGAGAAAATGGCAGATTTACGCAATAAGTCAAGCAGTTGCACACAAACCTTTTCCTCCTTTTGCGGTTATTTTCGAAAGTAAAGCACATAGAGATATGAGGGGTGCATCAATCGAAAGTGGAGCATGTTCCCTTTCAGATCACACCACGATTGCAAGATCTGGCCAATTTTCGATATTTCAGAATCGCATGTACGAAGCCTTTTTTGAGCGGAGCTGAAATCGGGTAATGGAGAAAATGGCAGATTTACGCCAAAAAGTCAAGCAGTTGCACACAAACGTTCGCTTGCTTTTGCGGTTAATTCCGAATGTAAAGCACATAGAGATATGAGGGGTGCATCAATCGAAAGTGGAGCATGTTCCCTTTCAGATGACACCACGATTGCAAGATCTGGCCAATTTTCGATTTCTCAGAATCGTATATACGGAGCCTTCTTTGAGCGGTGCTGACCTCGGGTAATGGAGAAAATGGCAGATTTACGCAATAAGTCAAGCAGTTGCACACAAACCTCTTCCTCCTTTTGCGGTTATTTGGGAAAGTAAGGCACATAGAGATATGAGGGGTGCATCAATCGAAAAAGGAGCGTGTTCCCTTTCAGATGACACCACGACTGGAAGATCTGGCCAATTTTTGATTTTTCAGAATCGCATGTACGAAGCCTTTTTTGAGCGGAGCTGACCTCGGGTAATGGAGAAAATGGCAGATTTACGCAATAAGTCAAGCAGTTGCACACAAACCTTTTCCTCCTTTTGCGGTTATTTTCGAAAGTAAAGCACATAGAGATATGAGGGGTGCATCAATCGAAAGTGGAGCATGTTCCCTTTCAGATGACACCACGATTGCAAGATCTGGCCAATTTTAGATTTTTCAGAATCGCATGTACGAAGCCTTTTTTGAGCGGAGCTGACCTCGGGTAATGGAGAAAATGGCAGATTTACGCCAAAAAGTCAAGCAGTTGCACACAAACGTTCGCCTGCTTTTGCGGTTAATTCCGAATGTAAAGCACATAGAGATATGAGAGGTGCGTCAATCGAAAGTGGAGCATGTTCCCTTTCAGATGACACCACGATTGCAAGATCTGGCCAATTTTCGATTTCTCAGAATCGTATATACGGAGCCTTCTTTGAGCGGTGCTGACCTCGGGTAATGGAGAAAATGGCAGATTTACGCAATAAGTCAAGCAGTTGCACACAAACCTCTTCCTCCTTTTGCAGTTATTTGGGAAAGTTAGGCACATAGAGATATGAGGGGTGCATCAATCGAAAGTGGAGCGTGTTCCCTTTCAGATGACACCACGACTTGAAGATCTGGCCAATTTTTGATTTTTCAGAATCGCATGTACGAAGCCTTTTTTGAGAGTAGCTGACCTCGGGTAATGGAGAAATTGGCAGATTGACGCAAAAAAGTCAAGCAGTTGCAAACAAACGTTCGCCTGCTTTTGCGGTTAATTCCAAATGTGAAGCACATAGAGATATGAGAAGTGAATCAATCGAAAGTGGAGCGTGTTCCCTTTCAGATGACACCACGATTGCAAGATCTGGCCAATTTTTGATTTTTCAGAATCGCATATACGTAGCCTTCTTTGAGCGGTGCTGACCTCGGGTAATGGAGAAAATGGCAGATTGACGCAAAAAAGTCAAGCAGTTGCACACAAACGTTCGCCTCCTTTTGCGGTTATTTCCGAAAGTAAAGCACATAGAGATATGAGAGGTGCATCAATCGAAAGAGGAGCATTTTCCCCTTCAGATGACACCACGATTGGAAGAACTGGAAAAATTTTTGATTTTTGAGATTGGCATATACGGAGCTTTCTTTGAGCGGTGCCGACCTCGGGTAATGGAGAAAATGGCAGATTTACGCAATAAGTCAAGCAGTTGCACACAAACGTTCGCCTCCTTTTGAGGTTATTTCCGAAAGTAAAGCACATAGAGATATGAGAGGTGCATCAATCGAAAGAGGAGCATGTTCTCTTTCAGATGACACCACGACTGGAAGATCTGGCCAATTTTCAATTTTTCAGAATCGCATGTACGAAGCCTTTTTTGAGAGTTGCTGACCTCGGGTAATGGAGAAAATGGCAGATTGACGCAAAAAAGTCAAGCAGTTGCACACAAACGTTCGCCTCCTTTTGCGGTTATTTCCGAAAGTAAAGCACATAGAGATATGAGGGGTGAATCAATCGAAAGAGGAGCATGTTCCCTTTCAGATGACACCACGATTGCAAGATCTGGCCAATAATTGATTTTTCAGAAGCCTTTTTTGAGCGGAGCTGACCTCGGGTAATGGAGAAAATGGTAGATTTACGCAAAAAGGTCAAGCAGTTGCACACAAACCTTTTCCTGCTTTTGCGGTTAATTCCGAAAGTAAAGCACATAGAGATATGAGAGGTGCATCAATCGAAAGAGGAGCATGTTCTCTTTCAGATGACACCAAGATTGCAAGATCTGGCCGATTTTTGATTTTTCAGAATCGCATGTACGAAGCCTTTTTTGAGCGGAGCTGAACTCTAGTAATGGAGAAAATGGCAGATTTATGCAATAAGTCAAGCAGTTGCACACAAACCTTTTCCTCCTTTTGCGGTTATTTTCGAAAGTAAAGCACATAGAGATATGAGGGGTGCATCAATCGAAAGTGGAGCATGTTCCCTTTAAGATGACACCACGATTGCAAGATTTGGCCAATTTTCGATTTTTCAGAATCGCATGTACGAAGCCTTCTTGGAGCGGAGCTGACCTCGGGTAATGGAGAAAATGGGAGATTGACGCAAAAAAGTCAAGCAGTTGCACACAAACGTTCGCCTGCTTTTGCGGTTAAGTCCGAATGTAAAGCACATAGAGATATGAGAGGTGCATCAATCGAAAGAGGAGCATGTTCTCTTTTAGATGACACCACGATTGCAAGATCTGGCTGATTTTTGATTTTTCAGAATCGCATGTACGAAGCCTTTTTTGAGCGGAGCTGAACTCTAGTAATGGAGAAAATGGCAGATTTATGCAATAAGTCAAGCAGTTGTACACAAACCTTTTCCTCCTTTTGCGGTTAAAGTAAAGCACATAGAGATATGAGAGGTGCATCAATCGAAAGTGGAGCATGTTCCCTTTCAGATGACACCACGATTGCAAGAACTGGAAAAATTTTTGATTTTTCAGATTGGCATATACGGAACCTTCTTTGAGCGGTGCTGACCTCGGGTAATGGAGAAAATGGCAGATTTACGCAATAAGTCAAGCAGTTGCACACAAACCTCTTCCTCCTTTTGCGGTTATTTGGGAAAGTAAGGCACATAGAGATATGAGGGGTGCATCAATCGAAAAAGGAGCGTGTTCCCTTTCAGATGACACCACGACTGGAAGATCTGGCCAATTTTTGATTTTTCAGAATCGCATGTACGAAGCCTTTTTTGAGCGGAGCTGACCTCGGGTAATGGAGAAAATGGCAGATTTACGCAAAAAAGTCAAGCAGTTGCACACAAACGTTCGCCTGCTTTTGCAGTTAATTCCGAATGTAAAGCACATAGAGATATGAGAGGTGCATCAATCGAAAGTGGAGCATGTTCCCTTTCAGATGACACCACGATTGCAAGATCTGGCCAATTTTAGATTTTTCAGAATCGCATGTACGAAGCCTTTTTTGAGCATAGCTAACCTCGGGTAATGGAGAAAATGGCAGATTTACGCAATAAGTCAAGCAGTTGCACACAAACCTTTTCCTCCTTTTGCGGTTATTTCCGAAAGTAAAGCACATAGAGATATGAGGGGTGCATCAATCGAAAGAGGAGCATATTCCCTTTCAGATGACACCACGATTGCAAGATCTGGCCAATTTTCGATTTTTCAGAATCGCATGTACGAAGCCTTTTTTGAGCGGAGCTGACCTCGGGTAATGGAGAAAATGGCAGATTGACGCAAAAAGGTCAAGCAGTTGCACACAAACGTTCACCTCCTTTAGAGGTTATTTCCGAAAGTAAAGCACATAGAGATATGAGAGGTGCATCAATCGAAAGAGGAGCATGTTCCCTTCCAGATGACACCACGATTGCAAGAACTGGAAAAATTTTTGATTTTTCAGATTTGCATATACGGAGCCTTCTTTGAGCGGTGCTGACCTCGGGTAATGGAGAAAATGGCAGATTTACGCAATAAGTCAAGCAGTTGCACACAAACCTCTTCCTCCTTTTGCGGTTATTTGGGAAAGTAAGGCACATAGAGATATGAGAGGTGCATCAATCGAAAAAGGAGCGTGTTCCCTTTCAGATGACACCACAACTGGAAGATGTGGCCAATTTTTGATTTTTCAGAATCGCATGTACGAAGCCTTTTTTGAGCGGAGCTTACCTCGGGTAATGGAAAAATGGCAGATTGACGCAAAATAGTCAAGCAGTTGCACACAAACGTTCGCCTCCTTTTGCGGTTATTTTCGAAAGTAAAGCACATAGAGATATGAGAGGGGCATCAATCGAAAGAGGAGCATGTTCCCTTCCAGATGACACCACGATTGCAAGATCTGGCCAATTTTTGATTTTTCAGAATCGCATGTACGAAGCCTTTTTTGAGCGGAGCTGAAATCGGGTAATGGGGAAAATGGCAGATTTACGCCAAAAAGTCAAGCAGTTGCACACAAACGTTCGCTTGCTTTTGCGGTTAATTCCGAATGTAAAACACATACAGATATGATAGGTGCATCAATCGAAAGTGGAGCATGTTCCCTTTCAGATGAAACCACGATTGCAAGATCTGGCCAATTTTCGATTTCTTAGAATCGCATATACGGAGCCTTCTTTGAGCGGTGCTGACCTCGGGTAATGGAGAAAATGGCAGATTTACGCAATAAGTCAAGCAGTTGCACACAAACCTTTTCCTCCTTTTGAGGTTATTTCCGAAAGTAAAGCACATAGAGATATGAGGGGTGCATCAATCGAAAGAGGAGCATGTTCCCTTCCAGATGACACCACGATTGCAAGAACTGGAAAAATTTTTGATTTTTCAGATTTGCATATACGGAGCCTTCTTTGAGCGGTGCTGACCTCGGGTAATGGAGAAAATGGCAGATTTACGCAATAAGTCAAGCAGTTGCACACAAACCTCTTCCTCCTTTTGCGGTTATTTGGGAAAGTAAGGCACATAGAGATATGAGGGGTGCATCAATCGAAAAAGGAGCGTGTTCCCTTTCAGATGACACCACGACTGGAAGATCTGGCCAATTTTTGATTTTTCAGAATCGCATGTACGAAGCCTTTTTTGAGCGGAGCTTACCTCGGGTAATGGAGAAAATGGCAGATTTACGCAATAAGTCAAGCCGTTGCACACAAACCTTTTCCTCCTTTTTGCGGTTATTTTCGAAAGTAAAGCACATAGAGATATGAGGGGTGCATCAATCGAAAGTGGAGCATGTTCCCTTTCAGATCACACCACGATTGCAAGATCTGGCCAATTTTAGATTTTTCAGAATCGCATGTACGAAGCCTTTTTTGAGCGGAGCTGACCTCGGGTAATGGAGAAAATGGCAGATTTACGCCAAAAAGTCAAGCAGTTGCACACAAACGTTTGCTTGCTTTTGCGGTTAATTCCGAATGTACAGCACATAGAGATATGAGAGGTGCGTCAATCGAAAGTGGAGCATGTTCCCTTTCAGATGACACCACGATTGCAAGATCTGGCCAATTTTTGATTTCTCAGAATCGCATATACGGAGCCTTCGTCGAGCGGTGCTGACCTCGGGTAATGGAGAAAATGGCAGATTTACGCAATAAGTCAAGCAGTTGCACACAAACCTCTTCCTCCTTTTGCGGTTATTTGGGAAAGTAAAGCACATAGAGATATGAAAGGTGCATCAATCGAAAGAGGAGCGTGTTCCTTTTCAGATGACACCACGACTGGAAGATCTGGCCAATTTTTGATTTTTCAGAATCGCATGTACGAAGCCTTTTTTGAGAGTAGCTGACCTCGGGTAATGGAGAAATTTGCAGATTTACGCAAAAAAGTCAAGCAGTTGCAAACAAACGTTCGCCTGCTTTTGCGCTTAATTCCAAATGTGAAGCACATAGAGATATGAGGGGTGAATCAATCGAAAGAGGAGCATGTTCCCTTTCAGATGACACCACGATTGCAAGATCTGGCCAATATTTGATTTTTCAGAATCGCATATACGTAGCCTTCTTTGAGCGGTGCTGACCTCGGGTAATGGAGAAAATGGCAGATTGACGCAAAAAAGTCAAGCAGTTGCACACAAACGTTCGCCTCCTTTTGCGGTTATTTCCGAAAGTAAAGCACATAGAGATATGAGAGGTGCATCAATCGAAAGAGGAGCATTTTCCCCTTCAGATGACACCACGATTGGAAGAACTGGAAAAATTTTTGATTTTTGAGATTGGCATATACGGAGCTTTCTTTGAGAGGTGCCGACCTCGGGTAATGGAGAAAATGGCAGATTTACGCAATAAGTCAAGCAGTTGCACACAAACGTTCGCCTCCTTTTGAGGTTATTTCCGAAAGTAAAGCACATAGAGATATGAGAGGTGCATCAATCGAAAGAGGAGCATGTTCCCTTTCAGATGACACCACGACTGGAAGATCTGGCCAATTTTCAATTTTTCAGAATCGCATGTACGAAGCCTTTTTTGAGAGTTGCTGACCTCGGGTAATGGAGAAAATGGCAGATTGACGCAAAAAAGTCAAGCAGTTGCACACAAACGTTCGCCTCCTTTTGCGGTTATTTCCGAAAGTAAAGCACATAGAGATATGAGGGGTGCATCAATCGAAAGAGGAGCATGTTCCCTTTCAGATGACACCACGATTGCAAGATCTGGCCAATTTTCGATTTTTCAGAATCGCATGTACGAAGCCTTTTTTGAGCGGAGCTGACCTCGGGTAATGGAGAAAATGGCAGATTGACGCAAAAAGGTCAAGCAGTTGCACACAAACCTTTTCCTGCTTTTGCGGTTAATTCCGAAAGTAAAGCACATAGAGATATGAGAGGTGCATCAATCGAAAGAGGAGCATGTTCTCTTTCAGATGACACCACGATTGCAAGATCTGGCCGATTTTTGATTTTTCAGAATCGCATGTACGAAGCCTTTTTTGAGCGGAGCTGAACTCTAGTAATGGAGAAAATGGCAGATTTATGCAATAAGTCAAGCAGTTGCACACAAACCTTTTCCTCCTTTTGCGGTTATTTGGGAAAGTAAAGCACATAGAGATATGAGGGGTGCATCAATCGAAAGAGGAGCATGTTCCCTTTCAGATGACACCACGATTGCAAGAACTGGAAAAATTTTTGATTTTTCAGATTGGCACATACGGAGCCTTCTTTGAGCGGTGCTGACCTCGGGTAATGGAGAAAATGGCAGATTTACGCAATAAGTCAAGCAGTTGCAAACAAACGTTCGCCTGCTTTTGCGGTTAATTCCAAATGTGAAGCACATAGAGATATGAGAAGTGAATCAATCGAAAGTGGAGCGTGTTCCCTTTCAGATGACACCACGATTGCAAGATCTGGCCAATTTTTGATTTTTCAGAATCGCATATACGTAGCCTTCTTTGAGCGGTGCTGACCTCGGGTAATGGAGAAAATGGCAGATTGACGCAAAAAAGTCAAGCAGTTGCACACAAACGTTCGCCTCCTTTTGCGGTTATTTCCGAAAGTAAAGCACATAGAGATATGAGAGGTGCATCAATCGAAAGAGGAGCATTTTCTTCTTCAGATGACACCACGATTGGAAGAACTGGAAAAATTTTTGATTTTTGAGATTGGCATATACGGAGCTTTCTTTGAGCGGTGCCGACCTCGGGTAATGGAGAAAATGGCAGATTTACGCAATAAGTCAAGCAGTTGCACACAAACGTTCGCCTCCTTTTGAGGTTATTTCCGAAAGTAAAGCACATAGAGATATGAGAGGTGCATCAATCGAAAGAGGAGCATGTTCTCTTTCAGATGACACCACGACTGGAAGATCTGGCCAATTTTTGATTTTTCAGAATCGCATGTACGAAGCCTTTTTTGAGCGGAGCTGACCTCGGGTAATGGAGAAAATGGCAGATTGACGCAAAAAGGTCAAGCAGTTGCACACAAACCTTTTCCTGCTTTTGCGGTTAATTCCGAAAGTAAAGCACATAGAGATATGAGAGGTGCATCAATCGAAAGAGGAGCATGTTCTCTTTCAGATGACACCACGATTGCAAGATCTGGCCGATTTTCGATTTTTCAGAATCGCATGTACGAAGCCTTTTTTGAGCGGAGCTGAACTCTAGTAATGGAGAAAATGGCAGATTTATGCAATAAGTCAAGCAGTTGCACACAAACCTTTTCCTCCTTTTGCGGTTATTTGGGAAAGTAAAGCACATAGAGATATGAGGGGTGCATCAATCGAAAGTGGAGCATGTTCCCTTTCAGATGACACCACGATTGCAAGATCTGGCCAATTTTCGATTTTTCAGAATCGCATGTACGAAGCCTTCTTGGAGCGGAGCTGACCTCGGGTAATGGAGAAAATGGGAGATTGACGCAAAAAAGTCAAGCAGTTGCACACAAACGTTCGCCTGCTTTTGCAGTTAATTCCGAATGTAAAGCACATAGAGATATGAGAGGTGCATCAATCAAAAGTGGAGCATGTTCCCTTTCAGATGACACCACGATTGCAAGATCTGGCCAATTTTCGATTTTTCAGAATCGCATGTACGAAGCCTTTTTTGAGCGGAGCTGACCTCGGGTAATGGAGAAAATGGCAGATTTACGCAATAAGTCAAGCAGTTGCACACAAACGTTCACCTCCTTTTGCGGTTATTTCCAAAAGTAAAGCACATAGAGATATGAGAGGTGCATCAATCGAAAGAGGAGCATGTTCCCTTCCAGATGACACCACGATTGCAAGATCTGGCCAATTTTTGATTTTTCAGAATCGCATGTACGAAGCCTTTTTTGAGCATAGCTAACCTCGGGTAATGGAGAAAATGGCAGATTTACGCAATAAGTCAAGCAGTTGCACACAAACCTTTTCTTCCTTTTGCGGTTATTTTCGAAAGTAAAGCACATAGAGATATGAGGGGTGCATCAATCGAAAGTGGAGCATGTTCCCTTTCAGATGACACCACGATTGCAAGATCTGGCCAATTTTAGATTTTTCAGAATCGCATGTACGAAGCCTTTTTTGAGCGGAGCTGACCTCGGGTAATGGAGAAAATGGCAGATTTACGCAAAAAAGTCAAGCAGTTGCACACAAACGTTCGCCTGCTTTTGCGGTTAATTCCGAATGTAAAGCACATAGAGATATGAGGGGTGCATCAATCGAAAGTGGAGCATGTTCCCTTCCAGATGACACCACGATTGCAAGAACTGGAAAATTTTTTGATTTTTCAGATTAGCATATACGGAGCCTTCTTTGAGCGGTGCTGACCTCGGGTAATGGAGAAAATGGCAGATTTACGCAATAAGTCAAGCAGTTGCACACAAACGTTCGCCTGCTTTTGCAGTTTATTCCGAATGTAAAGCACATAGAGATATGAGAGATGCATCAATCGAAAGTGGAGCATGTTCCCTTTCAGATGACACCACGATATCAAGATCTGGCCAATTTTAGATTTTTCAGAATCGCATGTACGAAGCCTTTTTTCAGCATAGCTAACCTCGGTTAATGGAGAAAATGGCAGATTTACGCAATAAGTCAAGCAGTTGCACACAAACCTTTTCCTCCTTTTGCGGTTATTTTCGAAAGTAAAGCACATAGAGATATGAGAGGTGCATCAATCGAAAGAGGAGCATGTTCCCTTCCAGATGACACCACGATTGCAAGATCTGGCCAATTTTAGTTTTTTCAGAATCGCATGTACGAAGCCTTTTTTGAGCATAGCTAACCTCGGGTAATGGAGAAAATGGCAGATTTACGCAATAAGTCAAGCAGTTGCACACAGACCTTTTCCTCCTTTTGCGGTTATTTTGGAAAGTAAAGCGCTTAGAGATATGAGGGGTTCATCAATCGAAAGAGGAGCGTGTTCCCTTTCAGATGACACCACGATTGCAAGATTTCGCCAATTTTCTACTTTTCAGAATCGCATATACGGAGCCTTCTTTGAGCGGTGCTGACCTCGGGTAATGGAGAAAATGGCAGATTTACGCAATAAGTCAAGCAGTTGCACACAAACATTCGCCTGCTTTTGCGGTTAATTCCGAATGTAAAGCACATAGAGATATGAGGGGTGCATCAATCGAAAGTGGAGCATGTTCCCTTCCAGATGACACCACGATTGCAAGAACTGGAAAAATTTTTGATTTTTCAGATTAGCATATACGGAGCCTTCTTTGAGCGGTGCTGACCTCGGGTAATGGAGAAAATGGCAGATTTACGCAATAAGTCAAGCAGTTGCACACAAACGTTCGCCTGCTTTTGCAGTTTATTCCGAATGTAAAGCACATAGAGATATGAGAGATGCATCGATCGAAAGTGGAGCATGTTCCCTTTCAGATGACACCACGATATCAAGATCTGGCCAATTTTAGATTTTTCAGAATCGCATGTACGAAGCCTTTTTTCAGCATAGCTAACCTCGGTTAATGGAGAAAATGGCAGATTTACGCAATAAGTCAAGCAGTTGCACACAAACCTTTTCCTCCTTTTGCGGTTATTTTCGAAAGTAAAGCACATAGAGATATGAGAGGTGCATCAATCGAAAGAGGAGCATGTTCCCTTCCAGATGACACCACGATTGCAAGATCTGGCCAATTTTAGTTTTTTCAGAATCGCATGTACGAAGCCTTTTTTGAGCATAGCTAACCTTGGGTAATGGAGAAAATGGCAGATTTACGCAATAAGTCAAGCAGTTGCACACAGACCTTTTCCTCCTTTTGCGGTTATTTTGGAGAGTAAAGCGCTTAGAGATATGAGGGGTTCATCAATCGAAAGAGGAGCATGTTCTCTTTCAGATGACACCACGATTGCAAGATCTGGCCGATTTTCGATTTTTCAGAATCGCATGTACGAAGCCTTTTTTGAGCGGAGCTGACCTCGGGTAATGGAGAAAATGGCAGATTGACGCAAAAAAGTCAAGCAGTTGCACACAAACGTTCGCCTCCTTTTGCGGTTATTTCCAAAAGTAAAGCACATAGAGATATGAGAGGTGCATCAATCGAAAGAGGAGCATGTTCCCTTCCAGATGACACCACGATTGCAAGATCTGGCCAATTTTTGATTTTTCAGAATCGCATGTACGAAGCCTTTTTTGAGCATAGCTAACCTCGGTTAATGGAGAAAATGGCAGATTTACGCAATAAGTCAAGCAGTTGCACACAAACCTTTTCCTCCTTTTGCGGTTATTTTCGAAAGTAAAACACATAGAGATATGAGGGGTGCATCAAACGAAAGTGGAGCATGTTCCCTTTCAGATGACACCACGATTGCAAGATCTGGCCAATTTCAGATTTTTCAGAATCGCATGTACGAAGCCTTTTTTGAGCGGAGCTGACCTCGGATAATGGAGAAAATGGCAGATTTACGTAAAAAAGTCAAGCAGTTGCACACAAACGTTCGCCTGCTTTTGCGGTTAATTCCGAATGTAAAGCACATAGAGATATGAGGGGTGCATCAATCGAAAGTGGAGCATGTTCCCTTCCAGATGACACCACGATTGCAAGAACTGGAAAAATTTTTGATTTTTCAGATTAGCATATACGGAGCCTTCTTTGAGCGGTGCTGACCTCGGGTAATGGAGAAAATGGCAGATTTACGCAATAAGTCAAGCAGTTGCACACAAACGTTCGCCTGCTTTTGCAGTTTATTCCGAATGTAAAGCACATAGAGATATGAGAGATGCATCAATCGAAAGTGGAGCATGTTCCCTTTCAGATGACACCACGATATCAAGATCTGGCCAATTTTAGATTTTTCAGAATCGCATGTACGAAGCCTTTTTTGAGCATAGCTAACCTCGGGTAATGGAGAAAATGGCAGATTTACGCAATAAGTCAAGCAGTTGCACACAAACCTTTTCCTCCTTTTGCGGTTATTTTCGAAAGTAAAGCACATAGAGATATGAGAGGTGCATCAATCGAAAGAGGAGCATGTTCCCTTCCAGATGACACCACGATTGCAAGATCTGGCCAATTTTAGTTTTTTCAGAATCGCATGTACGAAGCCTTTTTTGAGCATAGCTAACCTCGGGTAATGGAGAAAATGGCAGATTTACGCAATAAGTCAAGCAGTTGCACACAGACCTTTTCCTCCTTTTGCGGTTATTTTGGAGAGTAAAGCGCTTAGAGATATGAGGGGTTCATCAATCGAAAGAGGAGCGTGTTCCCTTTCAGATGACACCACGATTGCAAGATTTCGCCAATTTTCTACTTTTCAGAATCGCATATACGGAGCCTTCTTTGAGCGGTGCTGACCTCGGGTAATGGAAAAAATGGCAGATTTACGCAATAAGTCAAGCAGTTGCACACAAACATTCGCCTGCTTTTGCGGTTAATTCCGAATGTAAAGCACATAGAGATATGAGGGGTGCATCAATCGAAAGTGGAGCATGTTCCCTTCCAGATGACACCACGATTGCAAGAACTGGAAAAATTTTTGATTTTTCAGATTAGCATATACGGAGCCTTCTTTGAGCGGTGCTGACCTCGGGTAATGGAGAAAATGGCAGATTTACGCAATAAGTCAAGCAGTTGCACACAAA
The DNA here is from genome assembly GCF_054643075.1 of Acanthaster planci. Taxonomy (NCBI): domain Eukaryota; kingdom Metazoa; phylum Echinodermata; class Asteroidea; order Valvatida; family Acanthasteridae; genus Acanthaster; species Acanthaster planci. The sequence goes on from NC_141794.1 coordinate 7,236,157, forward strand.
CGTTCGCCTGCTTTTGCAGTTTATTCCGAATGTAAAGCACATAGAGATATGAGAGATGCATCGATCGAAAGTGGAGCATGTTCCCTTTCAGATGACCCCACGATATCAAGATCTGGCCAATTTTAGATTTTTCAGAATCGCATGTACGAAGCCCTTTTTTCAGCATAGCTAACCTCGGTTAATGGAGAAAATGGCAGATTTACGCAATAAGTCAAGCAGTTGCACACAAACCTTTTCCTTCTTTTCCGGTTATTTTCGAAAGTAAAGCACATAGAGATATGAGAGGTGCATCAATCGAAAGAGGAGCATGTTCCCTTCCAGATGACACCACGATTGCAAGATCTGGCCAATTTTAGTTTTTTCAGAATCGCATGTACGAAGCCTTTTTTGAGCATAGCTAACCTTGGGTAATGGAGAAAATGGCAGATTTACGCAATAAGTCAAGCAGTTGCACACAGACCTTTTCCTCCTTTTGCGGTTATTTTGGAGAGTAAAGCGCTTAGAGATATGAGGGGTTCATCAATCGAAAGAGGAGCATGTTCTCTTTCAGATGACACCACGATTGCAAGATCTGGCCGATTTTCGATTTTTCAGAATCGCATGTACGAAGCCTTTTTTGAGCGGAGCTGACCTCGGGTAATGGAGAAAATGGCAGATTGACGCAAAAAAGTCAAGCAGTTGCACACAAACGTTCGCCTCCTTTTGCGGTTATTTCCGAAAGTAAAGCACATAGAGATATGAGAGGTGCATCAATCGAAAGAGGAGCATTTTCTTCTTCAGATGACACCACGATTGGAAGAACTGGAAAAATTTTTGATTTTTGAGATTGGCATATACGGAGCTTTCTTTGAGCGGTGCCGACCTCGGGTAATGGAGAAAATGGCAGATTTTACGCCAATAAGTCAAGCAGTTGCACACAAACGTTCGCTTCCTTTTGAGGTTATTTCCGAAAGTAAAGCACATAGAGATATGAGAGGTGCATCAATCGAAAGAGGAGCATGTTCTCTTTCAGATGACACCACGACTGGAAGATCTGGCCAATTTTTGATTTTTCAGAATCGCATGTACGAAGCCTTTTTTGAGCGGAGCTGACCTCGGGTAATGGAGAAAATGGCAGATCGACGCAAAAAGGTCAAGCAGTTGCACACAAACCTTTTCCTGCTTTTGCGGTTAATTCCGAAAGTAAAGCACATAGAGATATCAGAGGTGCATCAATCGAAAGAGGAGCATGTTCTCTTTCAGATGACACCACGATTGCAAGATCTGGCCGATTTTCGATTTTTCAGAATCGCATGTACGAAGCCTTTTTTGAGCGGAGCTGAACTCTAGTAATGGAGAAAATGGCAGATTTATGCAATAAGTCAAGCAGTTGCACACAAACCTTTTCCTCCTTTTGCGGTTATTTGGGAAAGTAAAGCACATAGAGATATGAGGGGTGCATCAATCGAAAGTGGAGCATGTTCCCTTTCAGATGACACCACGATTGCAAGATCTGGCCAATTTTCGATTTTTCAGAATCGCATGTACGAAGCCTTCTTGGAGCGGAGCTGACCTCGGGTAATGGAGAAAATGGGAGATTGACGCAAAAAAGTCAAGCAGTTGCACACAAACGTTCGCCTGCTTTTGCGGTTAATTCCGAATGTAAAGTACATAGAGATATGAGAGGTACATCAATCGAAAGTGGAGCATGTTCCCTTTCAGATGACACCACCATTGCAAGATCTGGCCAATTTTCGATTTTTCAGAATCGCATGTACGAAGCCTTTTTTGAGCGGAGCTGACCTCGGGGTAATGGAGAAAATGGCAGGATTTACGCAATAAGTCAAGCAGTTGCACACAAATGTTCACCTCCTTTTGCGGTTATTTCCGAAAGTAAAGCACATAGAGATATGAGAGGTGCATCAATCGAAAGAGGAGCATGTTCCCTTCCAGATGACACCACGATTGCAAGATCTGGCCAATTTTTGATTTTTCAGAATCGCATGTACGAAGCCTTTTTTGAGCATAGCTAACCTCGGGTAATGGAGAAAATGGCAGATTTACGCAATAAGTCAAGCAGTTGCACACAAACCTTTTCCTCCTTTTGCGGTTATTTTCGAAAGTAAAACACATAGAGATATGAGGGGTGCATCAAACGAAAGTGGAGCATGTTCCCTTTCAGATGACACCACGATTGCAAGATCTGGCCAATTTTAGATTTTTCAGAATCGCATGTACGAAGCCCTTTTTGAGCGGTGCTGACCTCGGGTAATGGAGAAAATGGCAGATTTACGTAAAAAAGTCAAGCAGTTGCACACAAACGTTCGCCTGCTTTTGCGGTTAATTCCGAATGTAAAGCACATAGAGATATGAGGGGTGCATCAATCGAACGTGGAGCATGTTCCCTTCCAGATGACACCACGATTGCAAGAACTGGAAAAATTTTTGATTTTTCAGATTAGCATATACGGAGCCTTCTTTGAGCGGTGCTGACCTCGGGTAATGGAGAAAATGGCAGATTTACGCAATAAGTCAAGCAGTTGCACACAAACCTTTTCCTCCTTTTGCGGTTATTTTCGAAAGTAAAGCACATAGAGATATGAGAGGTGCATCAATCGAAAGTGGAGCATGTTCCCTTCCAGATGACACCACGATTGCAAGAACTGGAAAAATTTTTGATTTTTCAGATTCGCATATACGGAGCCTTCTTTGAGCGGTGCTGACCTCGGGTAATGGAGAAAATGGCAGATTTACGCAATAAGTCAAGCAGTTGCACACAAACGTTCGCCTGCTTTTGCAGTTTATTCCGAATGTAAAGCACATAGAGATATGAGAGATGCATCGATCGAAAGTGGAGCATGTTCCCTTTCAGATGACACCACGATATCAAGATCTGGCCAATTTTAGATTTTTCAGAATCGCATGTACGAAGCCTTTTTTCAGCATAGCTAACCTCGGTTAATGGAGAAAATGGCAGATTTACGCAATAAGTCAAGCAGTTGCACACAGACCTTTTCCTCCTTTTGCAGTTATTTTGGAGAGTAAAGCGCTTAGAGATATGAGGGGTTCATCAATCGAAAGAGGAGCGTGTTCCCTTTCACATGACACCACGATTGCAAGATTTCGCCAATTTTCTACTTTTCAGAATTGCATATACGGAGCCTTCTTTGAGCGGTGCTGACCTCGGGTAATGGAAAAAATGGCAGATTTACGCAATAAGTCAAGCAGTTGCACACAAACGTTCGCCTCCTTTTGCAGTTATTTCCGAAAGTAAAGCATATAGAGATATGAGAGGTGCATCAATCGAAAGAGGAGCGTGTTCCCTTTCAGATGACACCACGATTGCAAGATCTGGCGAATTTTTGATTTTTCAGAATCGCATGTACGAAGCCTTTTTTGAGAGTAGCTGACCTCGGGTAATGGAGAAATTTGCAGATTTACGCAAAAAGTCAAGCAGTTGCAAACAAACGTTCGCCTGCTTTTGTGGTTAATTCCAAATGTAAAGCACATAGAGATATGAGAAGTGAATCAATCGAAAGTGGAGCGTGTTCCCTTTCAGATGACACCACGATTGCAAGATCTGGCCAATTTTCTACTTTTCAGAATCGCATGTACGAAGCCTTTTTTGAGCAGAGCTGACCTCGGGTAATGGAGAAAATGGCAGATTGACGCAAAAAGGTCAAGCAGTTGCACACAAACGTTCACCTCCTTTTGCAGTTATTTCCGAAAGTAAAGCACATAGAGATATGAGAGGTGCATCAATCGAAAGAGGAGCGTGTTCCCTTCCAGATGACACCACGATTGCAAGAACTGGAAAAATTTTTGTTTTTTCAGAATGGCATATACAGAGCCTTCTTTGAGCGGTGCTGACCCCGGGTAATGGAGAAAATGGCAGATTTACGCAATAAGTCAAGCAGTTGCACACAGACCTTTTCCTCCTTTTGCGGTTATTTTGGAGAGTAAAGCGCTTAGAGATATGAGGGGTTCATCAATCGAAAGAGGAGCGTGTTCCCTTTCAGATGACACCACGATTGCAAGATTTCGCCAATTTTCTACTTTTCAGAATCGCATGTACGAAGCCTTTTTTGAGCAGAGCTGACCTCGGGTAATGGAGAAAATGGCAGATTTGCGCAATAAGTCAAGCAGTTGCACACAAACCTTTAACTCCTTTTGCGGTTATTTGGGAAAGTAAAGCACATAGAGATATGAGGGGTGCATCAATCGAAAGTGGAGCATGTTCCCTTCCAGATGACACCACGATTGCAAGATCTGGCCAATTTTATTTTTTTCAGAATCGCATGTACGAAGCCTTTTTTGAGCGAAGCTGACCTCGGGTAATGGAGAAAATGGCAGATTTACGCAAAAAAGTCAAGCAGTTGCACACAAACGTTCGCCTGCTTTTGCAGTTAATTCCGAATGTAAAGCACATAGAGATATGAGAGGTGCATCAATCAAAAGTGGAGCATGTTCCCTTTCAGATGACACCACGATTGCAAGATCTGGCCAATTTTCGATTTTTCAGAATCGCATGTACGAAGCCTTTTTTGAGCGGAGCTGACCTCGGGTAATGGAGAAAATGGCAGATTGACGCAAAAAAGGCAAGCAGTTGCACACAAGCGTTCGCCTCCTTTTGCGGTTATTTCCGAAAGTAAAGCACATACAGATATGAGAGGTGCATCAATCGAAAGAGGAGCATGTTCCCTTCCAGATGACACCACGATTACAAGAACTGGAAAAATTTTTGATTTTTCAGATTGGCATATACGGAGCCTTCTTTGAGCGGTGCTGACATCGGGTAATGCAGAAAATGGCAGATTGACGCAATAAGTCAAGCAGTTGCACACAAACCTTTTCCTCCTTTTGCGGTTATTTTCGAAAGTAAAGCACATAGAGATAAGAGGGGTGCATCAATCGAAAGTGGAGCGTGTTACCTTTCAGATGACATCACGATTGCAAGATCTGGCCAATTTTTTATTTTTCAGAATCGCATATACGTAGCCTTCTTTGAGCGGTGCTGACCTCGGGTAATGGAGAAAATGGCAGATTGACGCAAAAAAGTCAAGCAGTTGCACACAAACGTTCGCCTCCTTTTGCGGTTATTTCCGAAAGTAAAGCACATAGAGATATGAGAGGTGCATCAATCGAAAGAGGAGCATTTTCCCATTCAGATGACACCACGATTGGAAGAACTGGAAAAATTTTTGATTTTTGAGAATGGCATATACGGAGCCTTCTTTGAGCGGTGCTGACCACGGGTAATGGAGAAAATGGCAGATTTACGCAATAAGTCAAGCAGTTGCACACAAACGTTCACCTCCTTTTGCGGTTAATTCCAAAAGTAAAGCACATAGAGATATGAGAGGTGCATCAATCGAAAGAGGAGCATGTTCCCTTCCAGATAACACCACGATTGCAAGATCTGGCCAATTTTTGATTTTTCAGAATCGCATGTACGAAGCCTTCTTTGAGCATAGCTAACCTCGGCTAATGGAGAAAATGGCAGATTTACGCAATAAGTCAAGCAGTTGCACACAAACCTTTTCCTCCTTTTGCGGTTATTTTGGAAAGTAAAGCACATAGAGATATGAGGGGTGCATCAATTGAAAGTGGAGCATGTTCCCTTTCAGATGACACCACGATTGCAAGATCTGGCCAATTTTAGATTTTTCAGAATCGCATGTACGAAGCCTTTTTTGAGCGGAGCTGACCTCGGGTAATGGAGAAAATGGCAGATTTACGTAAAAAAGTCAAGCAGTTGCACACAAACGTTCGCCTGCTTTTGCGGTTAATTCCGAATGTAAAGCACATAGAGATATGAGGGGTGCATCAATCGAAAGTGGAGCATGTTCCCTTCCAGATGACACCACGATTGCAAGAACTGGAAAAATTTTTGATTTTTCAGATTAGCATATACGGAGCCTTCTTTGAGCGGTGCTGACCTCGGGTAATGGAGAAAATCGCAGATTGACGCAAAAAAGTCAAGCAGTTGCACACAAACGTTCGCCTCCTTTTGCGGTTATTTCCGAAAGTAAAGCACATAGAGATATGAGGGGTGCATCAATCAAAAGAGGAGCATTTTCCCCTTCAGATGACATAACGATTGGAAGAACTGGAAAAATTTTTGATTTTTGAGATTGGCATATACGGAGCCTTCTTTGAGCGGTGCTGACCTCGGGTAATGGAGAAAATGGCAGATTTACGCAATAAGTCAAGCAGTTGCACACAAACGTTCACCTCCTTTTGAGGTTAATTCCGAAAGTAAAGCACATAGAGATATGAGAGGTGCATCAATCGAAAGAGGAGCATGTTCCCTTCCAGATGACACCACGATTGCAAGATCTGGCCAATTTTTGATTTTTCAGAATCGCATGTACGAAGCCTTTTTTGAGCATAGCTAACCTCGGCTAATGGAGAAAATGGCAGATTTACGCAATAAGTCAAGCAGTTGCACACAAACCTTTTCCTCCTTTTGCGGTTATTTTCGAAAGTAAAGCACATAGAGATATGAGGGGTGCATCAATCGAAAGTGGAGCATGTTCCCTTTCAGATGACACCACGATTGCAAGATCTGGCCAATTTTAGATTTTTCAGAATCGCATGTACGAAGCCTTTTTTGAGCGGAGCTGACCTCGGGTAATGGAGAAAATGGCAGATTTACGTAAAAAAGTCAAGCAGTTGCACACAAACGTTCGCCTGCTTTTGCGGTTAATTCCGAATGTAAAGCACATAGAGATATGAGGGGTGCATCAATCGAAAGTGGAGCATGTTCCCTTCCAGATGACACCACGATTGCAAGAACTGGAAAAATTTTTGATTTTTCAGATTAGCATATACGGAGCCTTCTTTGAGCGGTGCTGACCTCGGGTAATGGAGAAAATGGCAGATTTACGCAATAAGTCAAGCAGTTGCACACAAACGTTCGCCTGCTTTTGCAGTTTATTCCGAATGTAAAGCACATAGAGATATGAGAGGTGCATCAATCGAAAGAGGAGCATGTTCCCTTCCAGATGACACCACGATTGCAAGATCTGGCCAATTTTTGATTTTTCAGAATCGCATGTACGAAGCCTTTTTTGAGCGGAGCTGAACTCTAGTAATGGAGAAAATGGCAGATTTACGCAATAAGTCAAGCAGTTGCACACAAACCTTTTCCTCCTTTTGCGGTTATTTTCGAAAGTAAAGCACATAGAGATATGAGGGGTGCATCAATCGAAAGAGGAGCATGTTCCCTTCCAGATGACACCACGATTGCAAGAACTGGAAAAATTTTTGATTTTTCAGATTAGCATATACGGAGCCTTCTTTGAGCGGTGCTGACCTCGGGTAATGGAGAAAATGGCAGATTTACGCAATAAGTCAAGCAGTTGCACACAAACGTTCGCCTGCTTTTGCAGTTAATTCCGAATGTAAAGCACATAGAGATATGAGAGATGCATCGATCGAAAGTGGAGCATGTTCCCTTTCAGATGACACCACGATTGCAAGATCTGGCCAATTTTAGATTTTTCAGAATCGCATGTACGAAGCCTTTTTTGAGCGGAGCTGACCTCGGTTAATGGAGAAAATGGCAGATTGACGCAAAAAAGTCAAGCAGTTGCACACAAACGTTCACCTCCTTTTGCGGTTATTTCCGAAAGTAAAGCACATAGAGATATGAGAGGTGCATCAATCGAAAGAGGAGCATGTTCCCTTCCAGATGACACCACGATTGCAAGATCTGGCCAATTTTTGATTTTTCAGAATCGCATGTACGAAGCCTTTTTTGAGCATAGCTAACCTCGGCTAATGGAGAAAATGGCAGATTTACGCAATAAGTCAAGCAGTTGCACACAAACCTTTTCCTCCTTTTGCGGTTATTTTCGAAAGTAAAGCACATAGAGATATGAGAGGTGCATCAATCGAAAGAGGAGCATGTTCCCTTCCAGATGACACCACGATTGCAAGATCTGGCCAATTTTAGTTTTTTCAGAATCGCATGTACGAAGCCTTTTTTGAGCATAGCTAACCTCGGGTAATGGAGAAAATGGCAGATTTACGCAATAAGTCAAGCAGTTGCACACAGACCTTTTCCTCCTTTTGCGGTTATTTTGGAAAGTAAAGCACATAGAGATATGACAGGTGCATCAATCGAAAGAGGAGCGTGTTCCCTTGAGATGACACCACGATTGCAAGATCTGGCGAATTTTTGATTTTTCAGAATCGCATGTACGAAGCCTTTTTTGAGAGTAGCTGACCTCGGGTAATGGAGAAATTTGCAGATTTACGCAAAAAAGTCAAGCAGTTGCAAACAAACGTTCGCCTGCTTTTGCGGTTAATTCCAAATGTAAAGCACATAGAGATATGAGAAGTGAATCAATCGAAAGTGGAGCGTGTTCCCTTTCAGATGACACCACGATTGCAAGATCTGGCCAATTTTTGATTTTTCAGATTGGCATATACGGAGCCTTCTTTGAGCGGTGCTGACATCGGGTAATGCAGAAAATGGCAGATTGACGCAATAAGTCAAGCAGTTGCACACAAACCTTTTCCTCCTTTTCCGGTTATTTTGGAAAGTAAAGCACATAGAGATATGAGAGGTGCATCAATCGAAAGAGGAGCATGTTCCCTTCCAGATGACACCACGATTGCAAGATCTGGCCAATTTTAGATTTTTCAGAATCGCATGTACGAAGCCTTTTTTGAGCGGAGCTGACCTCGGGTAATAGAGAAAATGGCAGATTGACGCAAAAAAGGCAAGCAGTTTCACACATGTGTTCGCCTCCTTTTGCGGTTATTTCCTAAAGTAAAGCACATACAGATATGAGAGGTGCATCAATCGAAAGAGGAGCATGTTCCCTTCCAGATGACACCACGATTACAAGAAATGGAAAAATTTTTGATTTTTGAGATTGGCATATACGGAGCCTTCTTTGAGCGGTGCTGACCTCGGGTAATGCAGAAAATGGCAGATTGACGCAATAAGTCAAGCAGTTGAACACAAACCTTTTCCTCCTTTTCCGGTTATTTTGGAAAGTAAAGCACATAGAGATATGAGAGGTGCATCAATCGAAAGAGGAGCATGTTCCCTTCCAGATGACACCACGATTGCAAGATCTGGCCAATTTTCGATTTTTCAGAATCGCATGTACGAAGCCTTTTTTGAGCAGAGCTGACCTCGGGTAATGGAGAAAATGGCAGATTGACGCAAAAAGGTCAAGCAGTTGCACACAAACGTTCACCTCCTTTTGCAGTTATTTCCGAAAGTAAAGCACATAGAGATATGAGAGGTGCATCAATCGAAAGAGGAGCGTGTTCCCTTCCAGATGACACCACGATTGCAAGAACTGGAAAAATTTTTGTTTTTTCAGAATGGCATATACAGAGCCTTCTTTGAGCGGTGCTGACCCCGGGTAATGGAGAAAATGGCAGATTTGCGCAATAAGTCAAGCAGTTGCACACAAACCTTTAACTCCTTTTGCGGTTATTTGGGAAAGTAAAGCACATAGAGATATGAGGGGTGCATCAATCGAAAGTGGAGCATGTTCCCTTCCAGATGACACCACGATTGCAAGATCTGGCCAATTTTCGATTTTTCAGAATCGCATGTACAAAGCCTTTTTTGAGCGGAGCTGACCTCGGGTAATGGAGAAAATGGCAGATTGACGCAAAAAAGGCAAGCAGTTTCACACATGTGTTCGCCTCCTTTTGCGGTTATTTCCGAAAGTAAAGCACATACAGATATGAGAGGTGCATCAATCGAAAGAGGAGCATGTTCCCTTCCAGATGACACCACGATTACAAGAACTGGAAAAATTTTTGATTTTTCAGATTGGCATATACGGAGCCTTCTTTGAGCGGTGCTGACATCGGGTAATGCAGAAAATGGCAGATTGACGCAATAAGTCAAGCAGTTGCACACAAACCTTTTCCTCCTTTTCCGGTTATTTTGGAAAGTAAAGCACATAGAGAAAAGAGGGGTGCATCAATCGAAAGTGGAGCGTGTTACCTTTCAGATGACATCACGATTGCAAGATCTGGCCAATTTTTTATTTTTCAGAATCGCATATACGTAGCCTTCTTTGAGCGGTGCTGACCTCGGGTAATGGAGAAAATGGCAGATTGACGCAAAAAAGTCAAGCAGTTGCACACAAACGTTCGCCTCCTTTTGCGGTTATTTCCGAAAGTAAAGCACATAGAGATATGAGAGGTGCATCAATCGAAAGAGGAGCATTTTCCCCTTCAGATGACACCACGATTGGAAGAACTGGAAAAATTTTTGATTTTTGAGATTGGCATATACGGAGCCTTCTTTGAGCGGTGCTGACCTCGGGTAATGGAGAAAATGGCAGATTTACGCAATAAGTCAAGCAGTTGCACACAAACGTTCACCTCCTTTTGCGGTTAATTCCAAAAGTAAAGCACATAGAGATATGAGAGGTGCATCAATCGAAAGAGGAGCATGTTCCCTTCCAGATGACACCACGATTGCAAGATCTGGCCAATTTTTGATTTTTCAGAATCGCATGTACGAAGCCTTTTTTGAGCATAGCTAACCTCGGCTAATGGAGAAAATGGCAGATTTACGCAATAAGTCAAGCAGTTGCACACAAACCTTTTCCTCCTTTTGCGGTTATTTTCGAAAGTAAAGCACATAGAGATATGAGGGGTGCATCAATCGAAAGTGGAGCATGTTCCCTTCCAGATGACACCACGATTGCAGGAACTGGAAAAATTTTTGATTTTTCAGATTAGCATATACGGAGCCTTCTTTGAGCGGTGCTGACATCGGGTAATGGAGAAAATGGCAGATTTACGCAATAAGTCAAGCAGTTGCACACAAACGTTCGCCTGCTTTTGCAGTTTATTCCGAATGTAAAGCACATAGAGATATGAGAGATGCATCGATCGAAAGTGGAGCATGTTCCCTTTCAGATGACACCACGATTGCAAGATCTGGCCAATTTTAGATTTTTCAGAATCGCATGTACGAAGCCTTTTTTGAGCGGAGATGACCTCGGTTAATGGAGAAAATGGCACATTGACGCAAAAAAGTCAAGCAGTTGCACACAAACGTTCACCTCCTTATGCGGCTATTTCTGAAAGTAAAGCACATAGAGATATGAGAGGTGCATCAATCGAAAGAGGAGCATGTTCCCTTCCAGATGACACCACGATTGCAAGATCTGGCCAATTTTCGATTTTTCAGAGTCGCATGTACGAAGCCTTTTTTGAGCATAGCTAACCTCGGCTAATGGAGAAAATGGCAGATTTACGCAATAAGTCAAGCAGTTGCACACAAACCTTTTCCTCCTTTTGCGGTTATTTTCGAAAGTAAAGCACATAGAGATATGAGAGGTGCATCAATCGAAAGTGGAGCGTGTTCCCTTTCAGATGACACCACGATTGCAAGATCTGGCCAATTTTCGATTTTTCAGAATCGCATGTACGAAGCCTTTTTTGAGCGGAGCTGAACTCTAGTAATGGAGAAAATGGCAGATTTACGCAATAAGTCAAGCAGTTGCACACAAACCTTTTCCTCCTTTTGCGGTTATTTTCGAAAGTAAAGCACATAGAGATATGAGGGGTGCATCAATCGAAAGAGGAGCATGTTCCCTTCCAGATGACACCACGATTACAAGAACTGGAAAAATTTTTGATTTTTCAGATTCGCATATACGGAGCCTTCTTTGAGCGGTGCTGACCTCGGGTAATGGAGAAAATGGCAGATTTACGCAATAAGTCAAGCAGTTGCACACAAACGTTCGCCTGCTTTTGCAGTTAATTCCGAATGTAAAGCACATAGAGATATGAGAGATGCATCGATCGAAAGTGGAGCATGTTCCCTTTCAGATGACACCACGATTGCAAGATCTGGCCAATTTTAGATTTTTCAGAATCGCATGTACGAAGCCTTTTTTGAGCGGAGCTGACCTCGGTTAATGGAGAAAATGGCAGATTGACGCAAAAAAGTCAAGCAGTTGCACACAAACGTTCACCTCCTTTTGCGGTTATTTCCGAAAGTAAAGCACATAGAGATATGAGAGGTGCATCAATCGAAAGAGGAGCATGTTCCCTTCCAGATGACACCACGATTGCAAGATCTGGCTGATTTATGATTTTTTAGAATCGCATGTACGAAGCCTTTTTTGAGCGGAGATGACCTCGGTTAATGGAGAAAATGGCACATTGACGCAAAAAAGTCAAGCAGTTGCACACAAACGTTCACCTCCTTATGCGGCTATTTCTGAAAGTAAAGCACATAGAGATATGAGAGGTGCATCAATCGAAAGAGGAGCGTGTTCCCTTCCAGATGACACCACGATTGCAAGATCTGGCCAATTTTTGATTTTTCAGAATCGCATGTACGAAGCCTTTTTTGAGCATAGCTAACCTCGGCTAATGGAGAAAATGGCAGATTTACGCAATAAGTCAAGCAGTTGCACACAAACCTTTTCCTCCTTTTGCGGTTATTTTCGAAAGTAAAGCACATAGAGATATGAGAGGTGCATCAATCGAAAGTGGAGCGTGTTCCCTTTCAGATGACACCACGATTGCAAGATCTGGCCAATTTTCGATTTTTCAGAATCGCATGTACGAAGCCTTTTTTGAGCGGAGCTGAACTCTAGTAATGGAGAAAATGGCAGATTTACGCAATAAGTCAAGCAGTTGCACACAAACCTTTTCCTCCTTTTGCGGTTATTTTCGAAAGTAAAGCACATAGAGATATGAGGGGTGCATCAATCGAAAGAGGAGCATGTTCCCTTCCAGATGACACCACGATTACAAGAACTGGAAAAATTTTTGATTTTTCAGATTCGCATATACGGAGCCTTCTTTGAGCGGTGCTGACCTCGGGTAATGGAGAAAATGGCAGATTTACGCAATAAGTCAAGCAGTTGCACACAAACGTTCGCCTGCTTTTGCAGTTAATTCCGAATGTAAAGCACATAGAGATATGAGAGATGCATCGATCGAAAGTGGAGCATGTTCCCTTTCAGATGACACCACGATTGCAAGATCTGGCCAATTTTAGATTTTTCAGAATCGCATGTACGAAGCCTTTTTTGAGCGGAGCTGACCTCGGTTAATGGAGAAAATGGCAGATTGACGCAAAAAAGTCAAGCAGTTGCACACAAACGTTCACCTCCTTTTGCGGTTATTTCCGAAAGTAAAGCACATAGAGATATGAGAGGTGCATCAATCGAAAGAGGAGCATGTTCCCTTCCAGATGACACCACGATTGCAAGATCTGGCTGATTTTTGATTTTTCAGAATCGCATGTACGAAGCCTTTTTTGAGCATAACTAACCTCGGCTAATGGAGAAAATGGCAGATTGACGCAATAAGTCAAGCAGTTGCACACAAACCTTTTCCTCCTTTTGCGGTTATTTTCGAAAGTAAAGCACATAGAGATATGAGAGGTGCATCAATCGAAAGTGGAGCGTGTTCCCTTTCAGATGACACCACGATTGCAAGATCTGGCCAATTTTCGATTTTTCAGAATCGCATGTACGAAGCCTTTTTTGAGCGGAGCTGAACTCGGGTAATGGAGAAAATGGCAGATTTACGTAAAAAAGTCAAGCAGTTGCACACAAACGTTTGCCTGCTTTTGCGGTTATTTCCGAAAGTAAAGCACATAGAGATATGAGGGGTGCATCAATCGAAAGAGGAGCATGTTCCCTTCCAGATGACACCACGATTGCAAGATCTGGCCAATTTCAGTTTTTTCAGAATCGCATGTACGAAGCCTTTTTTGAGCATAGCTAACCTCGGCTAATGGAGAAAATGGCAGATTTACGCAATAAGTCAAGCAGTTGCACACAAACGTTCGCCTGCTTTTGCAGTTTATTCCGAATGTAAAGCACATAGAGATATGAGAGATGCATCGATCGAAAGTGGAGCATGTTCCCTTTCAGATGACACCACGATTGCAAGATCTGGCCAATTTTAGATTTTTCAGAATCGCATGTACGAAGCCTTTTTTGAGCGGAGATGACCTCGGTTAATGGAGAAAATGGCAGATTGACGCAAAAAAGTCAAGCAGTTGCACACAAACGTTTACCTCCTTATGCGGCTATTTCCGAAAGTAAAGCACATAGAGATATGAGAGGTGCATCAATCGAAAGAGGAGCATGTTCCCTTCCAGATGACACCACGATTGCAAGATCTGGCCAATTTTTGATTTTTCAGAATCGCATGTACGAAGCCTTTTTTGAGCATAGCTAACCTCGGCTAATGGAGAAAATGGCAGATTTACGCAATAAGTCAAGCAGTTGCACACAAACCTTTTCCTCCTTTTGCGGTTATTTTCGAAAGTAAAGCACATAGAGATATGAGAGGTGCATCAATCGAAAGTGGAGCGTGTTCCCTTTCAGATGACACCACGATTGCAAGATCTGGCCAATTTTCGATTTTTCAGAATCGCATGTACGAAGCCTTTTTTGAGCGGAGCTGAACTCTAGTAATGGAGAAAATGGCAGATTTACGCAATAAGTCAAGCAGTTGCACACAAACCTTTTCCTCCTTTTGCGGTTATTTTCGAAAGTAAAGCACATAGAGATATGAGGGGTGCATCAATCGAAAGAGGAGCATGTTCCCTTCCAGATGACACCACGATTGCAAGAACTGGAAAAATTTTTGATTTTTCAGATTAGCATATACGGAGCCTTCTTTGAGCGGTGCTGACCTCGGGTAATGGAGAAAATGGCAGATTTACGCAATAAGTCAAGCAGTTGCACACAAACGTTCGCCTGCTTTTGCAGTCTATTCCGAATGTAAAGCACATAGAGATATGAGAGATGCATCGATCGAAAGTGGAGCATGTTCCCTTTCAGATGACACCACGATTGCAAGATCTGGCCAATTTTAGATTTTTCAGAATCGCATGTACGAAGCCTTTTTTGAGCGGAGATGACCTCGGTTAATGGAGAAAATGGCAGATTGACGCAAAAAAGTCAAGCAGTTGCACACAAACGTTTACCTCCTTATGCGGCTATTTCCGAAAGTAAAGCACATAGAGATATGAGAGGTGCATCAATCGAAAGAGGAGCATGTTCCCTTCCAGATGACACCACGATTGCAAGATCTGGCCAATTTTTGATTTTTCAGAATCACATGTACGAAGCCTTTTTTGAGCATAGCTAACCTCGGCTAATGGAGAAAATGGCAGATTGACGCAATAAGTCAAGCAGTTGCACACAAACCTTTTCCTCCTTTTGCGGTTATTTCCGAATGTAAAGCACATAGAGATATGAGAGGTGTATCAATCGAAAGAGAAGCGTGTTCCATTTCAGATGACACCACGATTGCAAGATCTGGCCAATTTTCGATTTTTCAGAATCGCATGTACGAAGCCTTTTTTGAGCGGAGCTGAACTCTAGTAATGGAGAAAATGGCAGATTTACGCAATAAGTCAAGCAGTTGCACACAAACCTTTTCCTCCTTTTGCGGTTATTTTCGAAAGTAAAGCACATAGAGATATGAGGGGTGCATCAATCGAAAGAGGAGCATGTTCCCTTCCAGATGACACCACGATTGCAAGAACTGGAAAAATTTTTGATTTTTCAGATTAGCATATACGGAGCCTTCTTTGAGCGGTGCTGACCTCGGGTAATGGAGAAAATGGCAGATTTACGCAATAAGTCAAGCAGTTGCACACAAACGTTCGCCTGCTTTTGCAGTTAATTCCGAATGTAAAGCACATAGAGATATGAGAGATGCATCAATCGAAAGTGGAGCATGTTCCCTTTAGGATGACAGCACGATTGCAAGATCTGGTCAATTTTAGATTTTTCAGAATCGCATGTACGAAGCCTTTTTTGAGCGGAGCTGACCTCGGTTAATGGAGAAAATGGCAGATTGACGCAAAAAAGTCAAGCAGTTGCACACAAACGTTCACCTCCTTTTGCGGTTATTTCCGAAAGTAAAGCACATAGAGATATGAGAGGTGCATCAATCGAAAGAGGAGCATGTTCCCTTCCAGATGACACCACGATTGCAAGATCTGGCTGATTTTTGATTTTTCAGAATCGCATGTACGAAGCCTTTTTTGAGCATAGCCAACCTCGGCTAATGGAGAAAATGGCAGATTTACGCAATAAGTCAAGCAGTTGCACACAAACCTTTTCCTCCTTTTGCGGTTATTTTCGAAAGTAAAGCACATAGAGATATGAGAGGTGCATCAATCGAAAGTGGAGCGTGTTCCCTTTCAGATGACACCACGATTGCAAGATCTGGCCAATTTTCGATTTTTCAGAATCGCATGTACGAAGCCTTTTTTGAGCGGAGCTGAACTCGGGTAATGGAGAAAATGGCAGATTTACGTAAAAAAGTCAAGCAGTTGCACACAAACGTTTGCCTGCTTTTGCGGTAATTTCCGAAAGTAAAGCACATAGAGATATGAGGGGTGCATCAATCGAAAGAGGAGCGTGTTCCCTTTCAGATGACACCACGATTGCAAGATCTGGCGAATTTTTGATTTTTCAGAATCGCATGTACGAAGCCTTTTTTGAGAGTAGCTGACCTCGGGTAATGGAGAAATTTGCAGATTTACGCAAAAAAGTCAAGCAGTTGCAAACAAACGTTCGCCTGCTTTTGCGGTTAATTCCAAATGTAAAGCACATAGAGATATGAGAAGTGAATCAATCGAAAGTGGAGCGTGTTCCCTTTCAGATGACACAACGATTGCAAGATCTGGCCAATTTTTGATTTTTCAGATTGGCATATACGGAGCCTTCTTTGAGCGGTGCTGACATCGGGTAATGCAGAAAATGGCAGATTGACGAAATAAGTCAAGCAGTTGCACAAAAACCTTTTCCTCCTTTTCCGGTTATTTTCGAAAGTAAAGCACATAGAGATATGAGAGGTTGAATCAATCGAAAGTGGAGCGTGTTACCTTTCAGATGACATCACGATTGCAAGATCTGGCCAATTTCTGATTTTTCAGAATCGCATATACGTAGCCTTTTTTGAGCGGAGCTGAACTCTAGTAATGGAGAAAATGGCAGATTTACGCAATAAGTCAAGCAGTTGCACACAAACCTTTTCCTCCTTTTGCGGTTATTTTCGAAAGTAAAGCACATAGAGATATGAGGGGTGCATCAATCGAAAGAGGAGCATGTTCCCTTCCAGATGACACCACGATTGCAAGAACTGGAAAAATTTTTGATTTTTCAGATTAGCATATACGGAGCCTTCTTTGAGCGGTGCTGACCTCGGGTAATGGAGAAAATGGCAGATTTACGCAATAAGTCAAGCAGTTGCACACAAACGTTCGCCTGCTTTTGCAGTTTATTCCGAATGTAAAGCACATAGAGATATGAGAGATGCATCGATCGAAAGTGGAGCATGTTCCCTTTCAGATGACACCACGATTGCAAGATCTGGCCAATTTTAGATTTTTCAGAATCGCATGTACGAAGCCTTTTTTGAGCGGAGCTGACCTCGGTTAATGGAGAAAATGGCAGATTGACGCAAAAAAGTCAAGCAGTTGCACACAAACGTTCACCTCCTTTTGCGGTTATTTCCGAAAGTAAAGCACATAGAGATATGAGAGGTGCATCAATCGAAAGAGGAGCATGTTCCCTTCCAGATGACACCACGATTGCAAGATCTGGCCAATTTTTGATTTTTCAGAATCGCATGTACGAAGCCTTTTTTGAGCATAGCTAACCTCGGCTAATGGAGAAAATGGCAGATTTACGCAATAAGTCAAGCAGTTGCACACAAACCTTTTCCTCCTTTTGCGGTTATTTTCGAAAGTAAAGCACATAGAGATATGAGAGGTGCATCAATCGAAAGTGGAGCGTGTTCCTTTTCAGATGACACCACGATTGCAAGATCTGGCCAATTTTCGATTTTTCAGAATCGCATGTACGAAGCCTTTTTTGAGCGGAGCTGAACTCGGGTAATGGAGAAAATGGCAGATTTACGTAAAAAAGTCAAGCAGTTGCACACAAACGTTTGCCTGCTTTTGCGGTTATTTTCGAAAGTAAAGCACATAGAGATATGAGGGGTGCATCAATCGAAAGAGGAGCATGTTCCCTTCCAGATGACACCACGATTGCAAGATCTGGCCAATTTTAGTTTTTTCAGAATCGCATGTACGAAGCCTTTTTTGAGCATAGCTAACCTCGGCTAATGGAGAAAATGGCAGATTTACGCAATAAGTCAAGCAGTTGCACACAAACCTTTTCCTCCTTTTGCGGTTATTTTCGAAAGTAAAGCACATAGAGATATGAGAGGTGCATCAATCGAAAGAGGAGCATGTTCCCTTCCAGATGACACCACGATTGCAAGATCTGGCCAATTTTAGTTTTTTCAGAATCGCATGTACGAAGCCTTTTTTGAGCATAGCTAACCTCGGGTAATGGAGAAAATGGCAGATTTACGCAATAAGTCAAGCAGTTGCACACAAACCTTTTCCTCCTTTTGCGGTTATTTTCGAAAGTAAAGCACATAGAGATATGAGAGGTGCATCAATCGAAAGTGGAGCGTGTTCCCTTTCAGATGACACCACGATTGCAAGATCTGGCCAATTTTCGATTTTTCAGAATCGCATGTACGAAGCCTTTTTTGAGCGGAGCTGAACTCTAGTAATGGAGAAAATGGCAGATTTACGCAAAAAAGTCAAGCAGTTGCAAACAAACGTTCGCCTGCTTTTGCGGTTAATTCCAAATGTAAAGCACATAGAGATATGAGAGGTGAATTAATCGAAAGTGGAGTGTGTTCCCTTTCAGATGACACCACGATTGCAAGATCTGGCCAATTTTTGATTTTTCAGATTGGCATATACGGAGCCTTCTTTGAGCGGTGCTGACATCGGGTAATGCAGAAAATGGCAGATTGACGCAATAAGTCAAGCAGTTGCACACAAACCTTTTCCTCCTTTTGCGGTTATTTTGGAAAGTAAAGCACATAGAGATATGAGGGGTGCATCAATCGAAAGTGGAGCGTGTTACCTTTCAGATGACATCACGATTGCAAGATCTGGCCAATTTTTGATTTTTCAGAATCGCATATACGTAGCCTTCTTTGAGCGGTGCTGACCTCGGGTAATGGAGAAAATGGCAGATTGACGCAAAAAAGTCAAGCAGTTGCACACAAACGTTCGCCTCCTTTTGCGGTTATTTCCGAAAGTAAAGCACATAGAGATATGAGAGGTGCATCAATCGAAAGTGGAGCATTTTCCCCTTCAGATGACACCACGATTGCAAGATCTGGCCAATTTTTGATTTTTCAGATTGGCATATACGGAGCCTTCTTTGAGCGGTGCTGACATCGGGTAATGCAGAAAATGGCAGATTGACGCAATAAGTCAAGCAGTTGCACACAAACCTTTTCCTCCTTTTGCGGTTATTTTGGAAAGTAAAGCACATAGAGATATGAGGGGTGCATCAATCGAAAGTGGAGCGTGTTCCCTTCCAGATGACATCACGATTGCAAGATCTGGCCAATTTTTGATTTTTCAGAATCGCATATACGTAGCCTTCTTTGAGCGGTGCTGACCTCGGATAATGGAGAAAATGGCAGATTGACGCAAAAAAGTCAAGCAGTTGCAAACAAACGTTCGCCTCCTTTTACGGTTATTTCCGAAAGTAAAGCACACAGAGATATGAGAGGTGCATCAATCGAAAGTGGAGCATTTTCCCCTTCAGATGACACCACGATTGGAAGAACTGGAAAAATTTTTGATTTTTCAGATTGGCATATACGGAGCCTTCTTTGAGCGGTGCTGACCTCGGGTAATGGAGAAAATGGCAGATTTACGCAATAAGTCAAGCAGTTGCACACAAACCTCTTCCTCCTTTTGCGGTTATTTGGGAAAGTAAGGCACATAGAGATATGAGGGGTGCATCAATCGAAAAAGGAGCGTGTTCCCTTTCAGATGACACCACGATTGCAAGATCTGGAAAACTTTTTGATTTTTCAGATTTGCATATACGGAGCCTTCTTTGAGCGGTGCTGACCTCGGGTAATGGAGAAAATGGCAGATTTACGCAATAAGTCAAGTAGTTGCACACAAACCTTTTCCTCCTTTTGAGGTTATTTCCGAAAGTAAAGCACATAGAGATATGAAAGGTGCATCAATCGAAAGTGGGGCATGTTCTCTTTCAGATGACACCACGATTGCAAGATCTGGCCAATTTTTGATTTTTCAGAATCGCATGTACGAAGCCTTTTTTGAGAGTAGCTGACCTCGGGTAATTGAGAAATTTGCAGATTTACGCAAAAAAGTCAAGCAGTTGGAAACAAACGTTCGCCTGCTTCTGCGGTTAATTCCAAATATAAAGCACATAGAGATATGAGAAGTGAATCAATCGAAAGTGGAGCGTGTTACCTTTCAGATGACACAACGATTGCAAGATCTGGCCAATTTTTGATTTTTCAGATTGGCATATACGGAGCCTTCTTTGAGCGGTGCTGACATCGGGTAATGCAGAAAATGGCAGATTGACGCAATAAGTCAAGCAGTTGCACACAAACCTTTTCCTCCTTTTCCGGTTATTTTGGAAAGTAAAGCACATAGAGATATGAGGGGTGCATCAATCGAAAGTGGAGCGTGTTACCTTTCAGATGACATCACGATTGCAAGATCTGGCCAATTTTTGATTTTTCAGAATCGCATGTACGAAGCCTTTTTTTTAGCGGAGCTGAACTCTAGTAATGGAGAAAATGGCAGATTTATGCAATTAGTCAAGCAGTTGCACACAAACCTTTTCCTCCTTTTGCGGTTATTTTCGAAAGTAAAGCACATAGAGATATGACAGGTGCATCAATCGAAAGAGGAGCATGTTCCCTTCCAGGTGACACCACAATTGCAAGATCTGGCCAATTTTAGTTTTTTCAGAATCGCATGTACGAAGCCTTTTTTGAGCATAGCTAACCTCGGGTAATGGAGAAAATGGCAGATTTACGCAATAAGTCAAGCAGTTGCACACAGACCTTTTCCTCCTTTTGCGGTTATTTTGGAAAGTAAAGCGCTTAGAGATATGAGGGGTTCATCAATCGAAAGAGGAGCGTGTTCCCTTTCAGATGACACCACGATTGCAAGATCTGGCCAATTTTCTACTTTTCAGAATCGCATGTACGGAGCCTTCTTTGAGCGGTGCTGACCTCGGGTAATGGAAAAAATGGCAGATTTACGCAATAAGTCAAGCAGTTGCACACAAACGTTCGCCTCCTTTTGCAGTTATTTCCGAAAATAAAGCACATAGAGATATGAGAGGTGCATCAATCGAAAGAGGAGCATGTTCCCTTCCAGATGACACCACGATTGCAAGAACTGGAAAATTTTTTTTTTTTCAGAATGGCATATACGGAGCCTTCTTTGAGCGGTGCTGACCTCGGGTAATGGAGAAAACGGCAGATTTGCGCAATAAGTCAAGCAGTTGCACACAAACCTTTAACTCCTTTTGCGGTTATTTTCGAAAGTAAAGCACATAGAGATATGACGGGTGCATCAATCGAAAGTGGAGCATGTTCCCTTCCAGATGACACCACGATTGCAAGATCTGGCCAATTTTAGATTTTTCAGAATCGCATGTACGAAGACTTTTTTGAGCAGAGCTGACCTCGGGTAATGGAGAAAATGGCAGATTGACGCAAAAAGGTCAAGCAGTTGCACACAAACGTTCACCTCCTTTAGAGGTTTTTTCCGAAAGTAAAGCACATAGAGATATGAGAGGTGCATCAATCGAAAGAGGAGCATGTTCCCTTCCAGATGACACCACGATTGCAAGAACTGGAAAAATTTTTGATTTTTCAGATTTGCATATACGGAGCCTTCTTTGAGCGGTTCTGACCTCGGGTAATGGAGAAAATGGCAGATTTACGCAATAAGTCAAGCAGTTGCACACAAACCTCTTCCTCCTTTTGCAGTTATTTCCAAAAGTAAAGCACATAGAGATATGAGGGTGCATCAATCGAAAGAGGAGCATGTTCCCTTTCAGATGACACCACGATTGCAAGATCTGGCCAATTTTCGATTTTTCAGAATCGCATGTACGAAGACTTTTTTGAGCAGAGCTGACCTCGGGTAATGGAGAAAATGGCAGATTGACGCAAAAAGGTCAAGCAGTTGCACACAAACGTTCACCTCCTTTAGAGGTTTTTTCCGAATGTAAAGCACATAGAGATATGAGAGGTGCATCAATCGAAAGAGGAGCATGTTCCTTTCCAGATGACACCACGATTGCAAGAACTGGAAAACTTTTTGATTTTTCAGATTTGCATATACGGAGCCTTCTTTGAGCGGTGCTGACCTCGGGTAATGGAGAAAATGGCAGATTTACGCAATAAGTCAAGCAGTTGCACACAAACCTCTTCCTCCTTTTGCGGTTATTTTGGAAAGTAAGGCACATAGAGATATGAGGGGTGCATCAATCGAAAAAGGAGCGTGTTCCCTTTCAGATGACACCACGATTGCAAGATCTGGAAAACTTTTTGATTTTTCAGATTGGCACATACGGAGCCTTCTTTGAGCGGTGCTGACCTCGGGTAATGGAGAAAATGGCAGATTTACGCAATAAGTCAAGTAGTTGCACACAAACCTTTTCCTCCTTTTGAGGTTATTTCCGAAAATAAAGCACATAGAGATATGAAAGGTGCATCAATCGAAAGTGGGGCATGTTCTCTTTCAGATGACACCACGATTGCAAGATCTGGCCAATTTTTGATTTTTCAGAATCGCATGTACGAAGCCTTTTTTGAGAGTAGCTGACCTCGGGTAATGGAGAAAATGGCAGATTGACGCAAAAAAGTCAAGCAGTTGCACACAAACGTTCGCCTGCTTTTGCAGCTAATTCCGAATGTAAAGCACATAGAGATATGAGAAGTGAATCAATCGAAAGTGGAGCGTGTTACCTTTCAGATGACACAACGATTGCAAGATCTTGCCAATTTTTGATTTTTCAGATTGGCATATACGGAGCCTTCTTTGAGCGGTGCTGACCTCGGGTAATGGAGAAAATGGCAGATTTACGCAATAAGTCAAGCAGTTGCACACAAACCTTTTCCTCCTTTTCCGGTTATTTTGGAAAGTAAAGCACATAGAGATATGAGGGGTGCATCAATCGAAAGTGGAGCGTGTTACCTTTCAGATGACATCACGATTGCAAGATCTGGCCAATTTTTGATTTTTCAGAATCGCATATACGTAGCCTTCTTTGAGCGGTGCTGACCTCGGGTAATGGAGAAAATGGCAGATTGACGCAAAAAAGTCAAGCAGTTGCACACAAACGTTCGCCTCCTTTTACGGTTATTTCCGAAAGTAAAGCACATAGAGATATGAGAGGTGCATCAATCGAAAGAGGAGCATTTTCCCCTTCAGATGACACCACGATTGGAAGAACTGGAAAAATTTTTGATTTTTGAGATTGGCATATACGGAGCCTTCTTTGAGCGGTGCTGACCTCGGGTAATGGAGAAAATGGCAGATTTACGCAATAAGTCAAGCAGTTGCACACAAACGTTCGCCTCCTTTTGAGGTTATTTCCGAAAGTAAAGCACATAGAGATATGAGAGGTGCATCAATCGAAAGAGGAGCATGTTCTCTTTCAGATGACACCACGATTGCAAGATCTGGCCAATTTTTGATTTTTCAGAATCGCATGTACGAAGCCTTTTTTGAGAGTTGCTGACCTCGGGTAATGGAGAAATTTGCAGATTTACGCAAAAAAGTCAAGCAGTTTGAAACAAACGTTCGCCTGCTTTTGCGGTTAATTCCAAATATAAAGCACATAGAGATATGAGAAGTGAATCAATCGAAAGTGGAGCGTGTTCCCTTTCAGATGACACAACGATTGCAAGATCTGGCCAATTTTTGATTTTTCAGATTGGCATATACGGAGCCTTCTTTGAGCGGTGCTGACATCGGGTAATGCAGAAAATGGCAGATTGACGCAATAAGTCAAGCAGTTGCACACAAACCTTTTCCTCCTTTTCCGGTTATTTTGGAAAGTAAAGCACATAGAGATATGAGGGGTGCATCAATCGAAAGTGGAGCGTGTTACCTTTCAGATGACATCACGATTGCAAGATCTGGCCAATTTTTTATTTTTCAGAATCGCATATACGTAGCCTTCTTTGAGCGGTGCTGACCTCGGGTAATGGAGAAAATGGCAGATTGACGCAAAAAAGTCAAGCAGTTGCACACAAACGTTCGCCTCCTTTTACGGTTATTTCCGAAAGTAAAGCACATAGAGATATGAAAGG
>NC_141794.1:7260427-7298540 GCF_054643075.1 Acanthaster planci
TTTTTCAGAATCGCATGTACGAAGCCTTTTTTGAGCGGAGCTAACCTCGGCTAATGGAGAAAATGGCAGATTGACGCAATAAGTCAAGCAGTTGCACACAAACCTTTTCCTCCTTTTGCGGTTATTTTCGAAAGTAAAGCACATAGAGATATGAGGGGTGCATCAATCGAAAGTGGAGCATGTTCCCTTTCAGATGACACCACGATTGCAAGATCTGGCCAATTTTAGATTTTTCAGAATCCCATGTACGAAGCCTTTTTTGAGTGGAGCTGACCTCGGGTAATGGAGAAAATGGCAGATTTACGTAAAAAAGTCAAGCAGTTGCACACAAACGTTCGCCTGCTTTTGCGGTTAATTCCGAATGTAAAGCACATAGAGATATGAGGGGTGCATCAATCGAAAGTGGAGCATGTTCCCTTCCAGATGACACCACGATTGCAAGAACTGGAAAAATTTTTGATTTTTCAGATTGGCACATACGGAGCCTTCTTTGAGCGGTGCTGACCTCGGGTAATGGAGAAAATGGCAGATTTACGCAAAAAAGTCAAGCAGTTGCACACAAACGTTCGCCTGCTTTTGCGGTTAATTCCGAATGTAAAGCACATAGAGATATGAGAGGTGCATCAATCGAAAGAGGAGCATGTTCCCTTCCAGATGACACCACGATTGCAAGATCTGGCCAATTTTGATTTTTCAGAATCGCATGTACGAAGCCTTTTTTGAGCGGAGCTGAACTCTAGTAATGGAGAAAATGGCAGATTTACGCAATAAGTCAAGCAGTTGCACACAAACCTTTTCCTCCTTTTGCGGTTATTTTCGAAAGTAAAGCACATAGAGATATGAGGGGTGCATCAATTGAAAGAGGAGCATGTTCCCTTCCAGATGACACCACGATTGCAAGATCTGGCCAATTTTAGTTTTTTCAGAATCGCATGTACGAAGCCTTTTTTGAGCATAGCTAACCTCGGGTAATGGAGAAAATGGCAGATTTGCGCAATAAGTCAAGCAGTTGCACACAAACCTTTAACTCCTTTTGCGGTTATTTTCGAAAGTAAAGCACATAGAGATATGAGGGGTGCATCAATCGAAAGTGGAGCATGTTCTCTTCCAGATGACACCACGATTGCAAGATCTGGCCAATTTTAGTTTTTTGCAGAATCGCATGTACGAAGCCTTTTTTGAGCGGAGCTGACCTCGGGTAATGGAGAAAATGGCAGATTGACGCAAAAAAGGCAAGTAGTTGCACACATGCGTTCGCCTCCTTTTGCGGTTATTTCCGAAAGTAAAGCACATAGAGATATGAGAGGTGCATCAATCGAAAGAGGAGCATGTTCCCTTCCAGATGACACCACGATTGCAAGATCTGGCCAATTTTTGATTTTTCAGAATCGCATGTACGAAGCCTTTTTTGAGCGGAGCTAACCTCGGCTAATGGAGAAAATGGCAGATTGACGCAATAAGTCAAGCAGTTGCACACAAACCTTTTCCTCCTTTTGCGGTTATTTTCGAAAGTAAAGCACATAGAGATATGAGGGGTGCATCAATCGAAAGTGGAGCATGTTCCCTTTCAGATGACACCACGATTGCAAGATCTGGCCAATTTTAGATTTTTCAGAATCCCATGTACGAAGCCTTTTTTGAGTGGAGCTGACCTCGGGTAATGGAGAAAATGGCAGATTTACGTTAAAAAGTCAAGCAGTTGCACACAAACGTTCGCCTGCCTTTTGCGGTTAATTCCGAATGTAAAGCACATAGAGATATGAGGGGTGCATCAATCGAAAGTGGAGCATGTTCCCTTCCAGATGACACGACGATTGCAAGAACTGCAAAAAATTTTTGATTTTTTAGATTGGCACATACGGAGCCTTCTTTGAGCGGTGCTGACCTCGGGTAATGGAGAAAATGGCAGATTTACGCAAAAAAGTCAAGCAGTTGCACACAAACGTTCGCCTGCTTTTGCGGTTAATTCCGAATGTAAAGCACATAGAGATATGAGAGGTGCATCAATCGAAAGAGGAGCATGTTCCCTTCCAGATGACACCACGATTGCAAGATCTGGCCAATTTTTGATTTATCAGAATCGCATGTACGAAGCCTTTTTTGAGCGGAGCTGAACTCTAGTAATGGAGAAAATGGCAGATTTACGCAATAAGTCAAGCAGTTGCACACAAACCTTTTCCTCCTTTTGCGGTTATTTTCGAAAGTAAAGCACATAGAGATATGAGGGGTGCATCAATTGAAAGAGGAGCATGTTCCCTTCCAGATGACACCACGATTGCAAGATCTGGCCAATTTTAGTTTTTTCAGAATCGCATGTACGAAGCCTTTTTTGAGCATAGCTAACCTCGGGTAATGGAGAAAATGGCAGATTTACGCAATAAGTCAAGCAGTTGCACACAGACCTTTTCCTCCTTTTGCGGTTATTTTGGAAAGTAAAGCGCTTAGAGATATGAGGGGTTCATCAATCGAACGTGGAGCATGTTCCCTTTCAGATGACACCACGATTGCAAGATCTGGCCAATTTTAGATTTTTCAGAATCCCATGTACGAAGCCTTTTTTGAGTGGAGCTGACCTCGGGTAATGGAGAAAATGGCAGATTTACGTAAAAAAGTCAAGCAGGTGCACACAAACGTTCGCCTGCTTTTTGGGTTAATTCCGAATGTAAAGCACATAGAGATATGAGGGGTGCATCAATCGAAAGTGGAGCATGTTCCCTTCCAGATGACACCACGATTGCAAGAACTGGAAAAATTTTTGATTTTTCAGATTGGCACATACGGAGCCTTCTTTGAGCGGTGCTGACCTCGGGTAATGGAGAAAATGGCAGATTTACGCAAAAAAGTCAAGCAGTTGCACACAAACGTTCGCCTGCTTTTGCGGTTAATTCCGAATGTAAAGCACATAGAGATATGAGAGGTGCATCAATCGAAAGAGGAGCATGTTCCCTTCCAGATGACACCACGATTGCAAGATCTGGCCAATTTTTGATTTATCAGAATCACATGTACGAAGCCTTTTTTGAGCGGAGCTGAACTCTAGTAATGGAGAAAATGGCAGATTTACGCAATAAGTCAAGCAGTTGCACACAAACCTTTTCCTCCTTTTGCGGTTATTTCCGAAAGTAAAGCACATAGAGATATGAGAGGTGCATCAATCGAAAGAGGAGCATGTTCCCTTCCAGATGACACCACGATTGCAAGATCTGGCCAATTTTTGATTTTTCAGAATCGCATGTACGAAGCCTTTTTTGAGCGGAGCTAACCTCGGCTAATGGAGAAAATGGCAGATTGACGCAATAAGTCAAGCAGTTGCACACAAACCTTTTCCTCCTTTTGCGGTTATTTTCGAAAGTAAAGCACATAGAGATATGAGGGGTGCATCAATCGAAAGTGGAGCATGTTCCCTTTCAGATGACACCACGATTGCAAGATCTGGCCAATTTTAGATTTTTCAGAATCCCATGTACGAAGCCTTTTTTGAGTGGAGCTGACCTCGGGTAATGGAGAAAATGGCAGATTTACGTAAAAAAAGTCAAGCAGTTGCACACAAACGTTCGCCTGCTTTTGCGGTTAATTCCGAATGTAAAGCACATAGAGATATGAGGGGTGCATCAATCGAAAGTGGAGCATGTTCCCTTCCAGATGACACCACGATTGCAAGAACTGGAAAAATTTTTGATTTTTCAGATTGGCACATACGGAGCCTTCTTTGAGCGGTGCTGACCTCGGGTAATGGAGAAAATGGCAGATTTACGCAAAAAAGTCAAGCAGTTGCACACAAACGTTCGCCTGCTTTTGCGGTTAATTCCGAATGTAAAGCACATAGAGATATGAGAGGTGCATCAATCGAAAGAGGAGCATGTTCCCTTCCAGATGACACCACGATTGCAAGATCTGGCCAATTTTTGATTTATCAGAATCGCATGTACGAAGCCTTTTTTGAGCGGAGCTGAACTCTAGTAATGGAGAAAATGGCAGATTTACGCAATAAGTCAAGCAGTTGCACACAAACCTTTTCCTCCTTTTGCGGTTATTTTCGAAAGTAAAGCACATAGAGATATGAGGGGTGCATCAATTGAAAGAGGAGCATGTTCCCTTCCAGATGACACCACGATTGCAAGATCTGGCCAATTTTAGTTTTTTCAGAATCGCATGTACGAAGCCTTTTTTGAGCATAGCTAACCTCGGGTAATGGAGAAAATGGCAGATTTACGCAATAAGTCAAGCAGTTGCACACAGACCTTTTCCTCCTTTTGCGGTTATTTTGGAAAGTAAAGCGCTTAGAGATATGAGGGGTTCATCAATCGAACGTGGAGCATGTTCCCTTTCAGATGACACCACGATTGCAAGATCTGGCCAATTTTAGATTTTTCAGAATCCCATGTACGAAGCCTTTTTTGAGTGGAGCTGACCTCGGGTAATGGAGAAAATGGCAGATTTACGTAAAAAAGTCAAGCAGTTGCACACAAACGTTCGCCTGCTTTTGCGGTTAATTCCGAATGTAAAGCACATAGAGATATGAGGGGTGCATCAATCGAAAGTGGAGCATGTTCCCTTCCAGATGACACCACGATTGCAAGAACTGGAAAAATTTTTGATTTTTCAGATTGGCACATACGGAGCCTTCTTTGAGCGGTGCTGACCTCGGGTAATGGAGAAAATGGCAGATTTACGCAAAAAAGTCAAGCAGTTGCACACAAACGTTCGCCTGCTTTTGCAGATAAATCCGAATGTAAAGCACATAGAGATATGAGAGGTGCATCAATCAAAAGTGGAGCATGTTCCCTTTCAGATGACACCACGATTGCAAGATCTGGCCAATTTTCGATTTTTCAGAATCGCATGTACGAAGCCTTTTTTGAGCGGAGCTGACCACGGGTAATGGAGAAAATGGCAGATTGACGCAAAAAAGTCAAGCAGTTGCACACATGCGTTGGCCTCCTTTTGCGGTTATTTCCGAAAGTAAAGCACATAGAGATATGAGAGGTGCATCAATCGAAAGAGGAGCATGTTCCCTTCCAGATGACACCACGATTGCAAGATCTGGCCAATTTTTGATTTTTCAGAATCGCATGTACGAAGCCTTTTTTGAGCGGAGCTAACCTCGGCTAATGGAGAAAATGGCAGATTTACGCAATAAGTCAAGCAGTTGCACACAAACCTTTTCCTCCTTTTGCGGTTATTTTCGAAAGTAAAGCACATAGAGATATGAGGGGTGCATCAATCGAAAGTGGAGCATGTTCCCTTTCAGATGACACCACGATTGCAAGATCTGGCCAATTTTAGATTTTTCAGAATCGCATGTACGAAGCCTTTTTTGAGTGGAGCTGACCTCGGGTAATGGAGAAAATGGCAGATTTACGTAAAAAAGTCAAGCAGTTGCACACAAACGTTCGCCTGCTTTTGCGGTTAATTCCGAATGTAAAGCACATAGAGATATGAGAGGTGCATCAATCGAAAGTGGAGCATGTTCCCTTCCAGATGACACCACGATTGCAAGAACTGGAAAAATTTTTGATTTTTCAGATTGGCACATACGGAGCCTTCTTTGAGCGGTGCTGACCTCGGGTAATGGAGAAAATGGCAGATTTACGCAAAAAAGTCAAGCAGTTGCACACAAACGTTCGCCTGCTTTTGCGGTTAATTCCGAATGTAAAGCACATAGAGATATGAGAGGTGCATCAATCGAAAGAGGAGCATGTTCCCTTCCAGATGACACCACGATTGCAAGATCTGGCCAATTTTTGATTTTTCAGAATCGCATGTACGAAGCCTTTTTTGAGCATAGCTAACCTCGGCTAATGGAGAAAATGGCAGATTTACGCAATAAGTCAAGCAGTTGCACACAAACCTTTTCCTCCTTTTGCGGTTATTTTCGAAAGTAAAGCACATAGAGATATGAGGGGTGCATCAATCGAAAGAGGAGCATGTTCCCTTCCAGATGACACCACGATTGCAAGATCTGGCCAATTTTAGTTTTTTCAGAATCGCATGTACGAAGCCTTTTTTGAGCATAGCTAACCTCGGGTAATGGAGAAAATGGCAGATTTACGCAATAAGTCAAGCAGTTGCACACAGACCTTTTCCTCCTTTTGCGGTTATTTTGGAAAGTAAAGCGCTTAGAGATATGAGGGGTTCATCAATCGAACGTGGAGCGTGTTCCCTTTCAGATGACACCACGATTGCAAAATCTGGCGAATTTTCTACTTTTCAGAATCGCATATACGGAGCCTTCTTTGAGCGGTGCTGACCTCGGGTAATTTAAAAAAATGGCAGATTTACGCAATAAGTCAAGCAGTTGCACACAAACGTTCGCCTCCTTTTGCAGTTATTTCCGAAAGTAAAGCACATAGAGATATGAGAGGTGCATCAATCGAAAGAGGAGCGTGTTCCCTTCCAGATGACACCACGATTGCAAGAACGGGAAAAATTTTTGTTTTTTCAGAATGGCATATACAGAGCCTTCTTTGAGCGGTGCTGACCTCGGGTAATGGAGAAAATGGCAGATTTGCGCAATAAGTCAAGCAGTTGCACACAAACCTTTAACTCCTTTTGCGGTTATTTTCGAAAGTAAAGCACATAGAGATATGAGGGGTGCATCAATCGAAAGTGGAGCATGTTCCCTTCCAGATGACACCACGATTGCAAGATCTGGCCAATTTTAGTTTTTTCAGAATCGCATGTACGAAGCCTTTTTTGAGCGAAGCTGACCTCGGGTAATGGAGAAAATGGCAGATTTACGCAAAAAAGTCAAGCAGTTGCACACAAACGTTCGCCTGCTTTTGCAGATAAATCCGAATGTAAAGCACATAGAGATATGAGAGGTGCATCAATCAAAAGTGGAGCATGTTCCCTTTCAGATGACACCACGATTGCAAGAT
This sequence comes from Acanthaster planci, assembly GCF_054643075.1. Taxonomy (NCBI): domain Eukaryota; kingdom Metazoa; phylum Echinodermata; class Asteroidea; order Valvatida; family Acanthasteridae; genus Acanthaster; species Acanthaster planci. The sequence continues at coordinate 7,267,309 of NC_141794.1, forward strand.
CTGGCCAATTTTCGATTTTTCAGAATCGCATGTACGAAGCCTTTTTTGAGCGGAGCTGACCACGGGTAATGGAGAAAATGGCAGATTGACGCAAAAAAGGCAAGTAGTTGCACACATGCGTTCGCCTCCTTTTGCGGTTATTTCCGAAAGTAAAGCACATAGAGATATGAGAGGTGCATCAATCGAAAGAGGAGCATGTTCCCTTCCAGATGACACCACGATTGCAAGATCTGGCCAATTTTTGATTTTTCAGAATCGCATGTACGAAGCCTTTTTTGAGCGGAGCTAACCTCGGCTAATGGAGAAAATGGCAGATTTACGCAATAAGTCAAGCAGTTGCACACAAACCTTTTCCTCCTTTTGCGGTTATTTTCGAAAGTAAAGCACATAGAGATATGAGGGGTGCATCAATCGAAAGTGGAGCATGTTCCCTTTCAGATGACACCACGATTGCAAGATCTGGCCAATTTTAGATTTTTCAGAATCCCATGTACGAAGCCTTTTTTGAGTGGAGCTGACCTCGGGTAATGGAGAAAATGGCAGATTTACGCCAAAAAGTCAAGCAGTTGCACACAAACGTTCGCCTGCTTTTGCGGTTAATTCCGAATGTAAAGCACATAGAGATATGAGAGGTGCGTCAATCGAAAGTGGAGCATGTTCACTTCCAGATGACACCACGATTGCAAGAACTGGAAAAATTTTTGATTTTTCAGATTGGCACATACGGAGCCTTCTTTGAGCGGTGCTGACCTCGGGTAATGGAGAAAATGGCAGATTTACGCAAAAAAGTCAAGCAGTTGCACACAAACGTTCGCCTACTTTTGCGGTTAATTCCGAATGTAAAGCACATATTGATATGAGAGGTGCATCAATCGAAAGAGGAGCATGTTCCCTTCCAGATGACACCACGATTGCAAGATCTGGCCAATTTTTGATTTTTCAGAATCGCATGTACGAAGCCTTTTTTGAGCGGAGCTGAACTCTAGTAATGGAGAAAATGGCAGATTTACGCAATAAGTCAAGCAGTTGCACACAAACCTTTTCCTCCTTTTGCGGTTATTTGGGAAAGTAAAGCACATAGAGATATGAGGGGTGCATCAATCGAAAGAGGAGCATGTTCCCTTCCAGATGACACCACGATTGCAAGATCTGGCCAATTTTAGTTTTTTCAGAATCGCATGTACGAAGCCTTTTTTGAGCATAGCTAACCTCGGGTAATGGAGAAAATGGCAGATTTACGCAATAAGTCAAGCAGTTGCACACAGACCTTTTCCTCCTTTTGCGGTTATTTTGGAAAGTAAAGCGCTTAGAGATATGAGGGGTTCATCAATCGAACGTGGAGCGTGTTCCCTTTCAGATGACACCACGATTGCAAGATCTGGCCAATTTTCTACTTTTCAGAATCGCATATACGGAGCCTTCTTTGAGCGGTGCTGACCTCGGGTAATGGAAAAAATGGCAGATTTACGCAATAAGTCAAGCAGTTGCACACAAACGTTCGCCTCCTTTTGCAGTTATTTCCGAAAGTAAAGCACATAGAGATATGAGAGGTGCATCAATCGAAAGAGGAGCGTGTTCCCTTCCAGATGACACCACGATTGCAAGAACGGGAAAAATTTTTGTTTTTTCAGAATGGCATATACAGAGCCTTCTTTGAGCGGTGCTGACCTCGGGTAATGGAGAAAATGGCAGATTTGCGCAATAAGTCAAGCAGTTGCACACAAACCTTTAACTCCTTTTGCGGTTATTTTCGAAAGTAAAGCACATAGAGATATGAGGGGTGCATCAATCGAAAGTGGAGCATGTTCCCTTCGAGATGACACCACGATTGCAAGATCTGGCCAATTTTAGTTTTTTCAGAATCGCATGTACGAAGCCTTTTTTGAGCGAAGCTGACCTCGGGTAATGGAGAAAATGGCAGATTTACGCAAAAAAGTCAAGCAGTTGCACACAAACGTTCGCCTGCTTTTGCAGATAAATCCGAATGTAAAGTACATAGAGATATGAGAGGTGCATCAATCAAAAGTGGAGCATGTTCCCTTTCAGATGACACCACGATTGCAAGATCTGGCCAATTTTCGATTTTTCAGAATCGCATGTACGAAGCCTTTTTTGAGCGGAGCTGACCACGGGTAATGGAGAAAATGGCAGATTGACGCAAAAAAGGCAAGTAGTTGCACACATGCGTTCGCCTCCTTTTGCGGTTATTTCCGAAAGTAAAGCACATAGAGATATGAGAGGTGCATCAATCGAAAGAGGAGCATGTTCCCTTCCAGATGACACCACGATTGCAAGATCTGGCCAATTTTTGATTTTTCAGAATCGCATGTACGAAGCCTTTTTTGAGCGGAGCTAACCTCGGCTAATGGAGAAAATGGCAGATTGACGCAATAAGTCAAGCAGTTGCACACAAACCTTTTCCTCCTTTTGCGGTTATTTTCGAAAGTAAAGCACATAGAGATATGAGGGGTGCATCAATCGAAAGTGGAGCATGTTCCCTTTCAGATGACACCACGATTGCAAGATCTGGCCAATTTTAGATTTTTCAGAATCCCATGTACGAAGCCTTTTTTGAGTGGAGCTGACCTCGGGTAATGGAGAAAATGGCAGATTTACGTAAAAAAGTCAAGCAGTTGCACACAAACGTTCGCCTGCTTTTGCGGTTAATTCCGAATGTAAAGCACATAGAGATATGAGGGGTGCATCAATCGAAAGTGGAGCATGTTCCCTTCCAGATGACACCACGATTGCAAGAACTGGAAAAAATTTTTGATTTTTCAGATTGGCACATACGGAGCCTTCTTTGAGCGGTGCTGACCTCGGGTAATGGAGAAAATGGCAGATTTACGCAAAAAAGTCAAGCAGTTTGCACACAAACGTTCGCCTGCTTTTGCGGTTAATTCCGAATGTAAAGCACATAGAGATATGAGAGGTGCATCAATCGAAAGAGGAGCATGTTCCCTTCCAGATGACACCACGATTGCAAGATCTGGCCAATTTTTGATTTATCAGAATCGCATGTACGAAGCCTTTTTTGAGCGGAGCTGAACTCTAGTAATGGAGAAAAATGGCAGATTTACGCAATAAGTCAAGCAGTTGCACACAAACCTTTTCCTCCTTTTGCGGTTATTTTCGAAAGTAAAGCACATAGAGATATGAGGGGTGCATCAATTGAAAGAGGAGCATGTTCCCTTCCAGATGACACCACGATTGCAAGATCTGGCCAATTTTAGTTTTTTCAGAATCGCATGTACGAAGCCTTTTTTGAGCATAGCTAACCTCGGGTAATGGAGAAAATGGCAGATTTACGCAATAAGTCAAGCAGTTGCACACAGACCTTTTCCTCCTTTTGCGGTTATTTTGGAAAGTAAAGCGCTTAGAGATATGAGGGGTTCATCAATCGAACGTGGAGCATGTTCCCTTTCAGATGACACCACGATTGCAAGATCTGGCCAATTTTAGATTTTTCAGAATCCCATGTACGAAGCCTTTTTTGAGTGGAGCTGACCTCGGGTAATGGAGAAAATGGCAGATTTACGTAAAAAAGTCAAGCAGTTGCACACAAACGTTCGCCTGCTTTTGCGGTTATTTTGGAAAGTAAAGCACATAGAGATATGAGGGGTGCATCAATCGAAAGTGGAGCATGTTCCCTTTCAGATGACACCACGATTGCAAGATCTGGCCAATTTTAGATTTTTCAGAATCCCATGTACGAAGCCTTTTTTGAGTGGAGCTGACCTCGGGTAATGGAGAAAATGGCAGATTGACGCAATAAGTCAAGCAGTTGCACACAAACCTTTTCCTCCTTTTGCGGTTATTTTCGAAAGTAAAGCACATAGAGATATGAGGGGTGCATCAATCGAAAGTGGAGCATGTTCCCTTTCAGATGACACCACGATTGCAAGATCTGGCCAATTTTAGATTTTTCAGAATCCCATGTACGAAGCCTTTTTTGAGTGGAGCTGACCTCGGGTAATGGAGAAAATGGCAGATTTACGCAAAAAGTCAAGCAGTTGCACACAAACGTTCGCCTGCTTTTGCGGTTAATTCCGAATGTAAAGCACATAGAGATATGAGGGGTGCATCAATCGAAAGTGGAGCATGTTCCCTTCCAGATGACACCACGATTGCAAGAACTGGAAAAATTTTTGATTTTTCAGATTGGCACATACGGAGCCTTCTTTGAGCGGTGCTGACCTCGGGTAATGGAGAAAATGGCAGATTTACGCAAAAAAGTCAAGCAGTTGCACACAAACGTTCGCCTGCTTTTGCGGTTAATTCCGAATGTAAAGCACATAGAGATATGAGAGGTGCATCAATCGAAAGAGGAGCATGTTCCCTTCCAGATGACACCACGATTGCAAGATCTGGCCAATTTTTGATTTATCAGAATCGCATGTACGAAGCCTTTTTTGAGCGGAGCTGAACTCTAGTAATGGAGAAAATGGCAGATTTACGCAATAAGTCAAGCAGTTGCACACAAACCTTTTCCTCCTTTTGCGGTTATTTTCGAAAGTAAAGCACATAGAGATATGAGGGGTGCATCAATTGAAAGAGGAGCATGTTCCCTTCCAGATGACACCACGATTGCAAGATCTGGCCAATTTTAGTTTTTTCAGAATCGCATGTACGAAGCCTTTTTTGAGCATAGCTAACCTCGGGTAATGGAGAAAATGGCAGATTTACGCAATAAGTCAAGCAGTTGCACACAGACCTTTTCCTCCTTTTGCGGTTATTTTGGAAAGTAAAGCGCTTAGAGATATGAGGGGTTCATCAATCGAACGTGGAGCATGTTTCCTTTCAGATGACACCACGATTGCAAGATCTGGCCAATTTTAGATTTTTCAGAATCCCATGTACGAAGCCTTTTTTGAGTGGAGCTGACCTCGGGTAATGGAGAAAATGGCAGATTTACGTAAAAAAGTCAAGCAGTTGCACACAAACGTTCGCCCTGCTTTTGCGGTTAATTCCGAATGTAAAGCACATAGAGATATGAGGGGTGCATCAATCGAAAGTGGAGCATGTTCCCTTCCAGATGACACCACGATTGCAAGAACTGGAAAAATTTTGATTTTTCAGATTGGCACATACGGAGCCTTCTTTGAGCGGTGCTGACCTCGGGTAATGGAGAAAATGGCAGATTTACGCAAAAAAGTCAAGCAGTTGCACACAAACGTTCGCCTGCTTTTGCGGTTAATTTCGAATGTAAAGCACATAGAGATATGAGAGGTGCATCAATTGAAAGAGGAGCATGTTCCCTTCCAGATGACACCACGATTGCAAGATCTGGCCAATTTTTGATTTATCAGAATCGCATGTACGAAGCCTTTTTTGAGCGGAGCTAACCTCGGGTAATGGAGAAAATGGCAGATTTACGCAATAAGTCAAGCAGTTGCACACAGACCTTTTCCTCCTTTTGCGGTTATTTTGGAAAGTAAAGCGCTTAGAGATATGAGGGGTTCATCAATCGAACGTGGAGCGTGTTCCCTTTCAGATGACACCACGATTGCAAAATCTGGCGAATTTTCTACTTTTCAGAATCGCATATACGGAGCCTTCTTTGAGCGGTGCTGACCTCGGGTAATGGAAAAAATGGCAGATTTACGCAATAAGTCAAGCAGTTGCACACAAACGTTCGCCTCCTTTTGCAGTTATTTCCGAAAGTAAAGCACATAGAGATATGAGAGGTGCATCAATCGAAAGAGGAGCGTGTTCCCTTCCAGATGACACCACGATTGCAAGAACTGGAAAAATTTTTGTTTTTTCAGAATGGCATATACAGAGCCTTCTTTGAGCGGTGCTGACCTCGGGTAATGGAGAAAATGGCAGATTTGCGCAATAAGTCAAGCAGTTGCACACAAACCTTTAACTCCTTTTGCGGTTATTTTCGAAAGTAAAGCACATAGAGATATGAGGGGTGCATCAATCGAAAGTGGAGCATGTTCTCTTCCAGATGACACCACGATTGCAAGATCTGGCCAATTTTAGTTTTTTCAGAATCGCATGTACGAAGCCTTTTTTGAGCGGAGCTGACCTCGGGTAATGGAGAAAATGGCAGATTGACGCAAAAAAGGCAAGTAGTTGCACACATGCGTTCGCCTCCTTTTGCGGTTATTTCCGAAAGTAAAGCACATAGAGATATGAGAGGTGCATCAATCGAAAGAGGAGCATGTTCCCTTCCAGATGACACCACGATTGCAAGATCTGGCCAATTTTTGATTTTTCAGAATCGCATGTACGAAGCCTTTTTTGAGCGGAGCTAACCTCGGCTAATGGAGAAAATGGCAGATTGACGCAATAAGTCAAGCAGTTGCACACAAACCTTTTCCTCCTTTTGCGGTTATTTTCGAAAGTAAAGCACATAGAGATATGAGGGGTGCATCAATCGAAAGTGGAGCATGTTCCCTTTCAGATGACACCACGATTGCAAGATCTGGCCAATTTTAGATTTTTCAGAATCCCATGTACGAAGCCTTTTTTGAGTGGAGCTGACCTCGGGTAATGGAGAAAATGGCAGATTTACGTAAAAAAGTCAAGCAGTTGCACACAAACGTTCGCCTGCTTTTGCGGTTAATTCCGAATGTAAAGCACATAGAGATATGAGGGGTGCATCAATCGAAAGTGGAGCATGTTCCCTTCCAGATGACACCACGATTGCAAGAACTGGAAAAATTTTGATTTTTCAGATTGGCACATACGGAGCCTTCTTTGAGCGGTGCTGACCTCGGGTAATGGAGAAAATGGCAGATTTACGCAAAAAAGTCAAGCAGTTGCACACAAACGTTCGCCTGCTTTTGCGGTTAATTTCGAATGTAAAGCACATAGAGATATGAGAGGTGCATCAATCGAAAGAGGAGCATGTTCCCTTCCAGATGACACCACGATTGCAAGATCTGGCCAATTTTTGATTTATCAGAATCGCATGTACGAAGCCTTTTTTGAGCGGAGCTGAACTCTAGTAATGGAGAAAATGGCAGATTTACGCAATAAGTCAAGCAGTTGCACACAAGCCTTTTCCTCCTTTTGCGGTTATTTTCGAAAGTAAAGCACATAGAGATATGAGGGGTGCATCAATTGAAAGAGGAGCATGTTCCCTTCCAGATGACACCACGATTGCAAGATCTGGCCAATTTTAGTTTTTTCAGAATCGCATGTACGAAGCCTTTTTTGAGCATAGCTAACCTCGGGTAATGGAGAAAATGGCAGATTTACGCAATAAGTCAAGCAGTTGCACACAGACCTTTTCCTCCTTTTGCGGTTATTTTGGAAAGTAAAGCGCTTAGAGATATGAGGGGTTCATCAATCGAACGTGGAGCGTGTTCCCTTTCAGATGACACCACGATTGCAAAATCTGGCGAATTTTCTACTTTTCAGAATCGCATATACGGAGCCTTCTTTGAGCGGTGCTGACCTCGGGTAATGGAAAAAATGGCAGATTTACGCAATAAGTCAAGCAGTTGCACACAAACGTTCGCCTCCTTTTGCAGTTAATTCCGAAAGTAAAGCACATAGAGATATGAGAGGTGCATCAATCGAAAGAGGAGCGTGTTCCCTTCCAGATGACACCACGATTGCAAGAACTGGAAAAATTTTTGTTTTTTCAGAATGGCATATACAGAGCCTTCTTTGAGCGGTGCTGACCTCGGGTAATGGAGAAAATGGCAGATTTGCGCAATAAGTCAAGCAGTTGCACACAAACCTTTAACTCCTTTTGCGGTTATTTTCGAAAGTAAAGCACATAGAGATATGAGGGGTGCATCAATCGAAAGTGGAGCATGTTCCCTTCCAGATGACACCACGATTGCAAGATCTGGCCAATTGTAGTTTTTTCAGAATCGCATGTACGAAGCCTTTTTTGAGCGAAGCTGACCTCGGGTAATGGAGAAAATGGCAGATTGACGCAAAAAAGGCAAGCAGTTGCACACATGCGTTCGCCTCCTTTTGCGGTTATTTCCGAAAGTAAAGCACATAGAGATATGAGAGGTGCATCAATCGAAAGAGGAGCATGTTCCCTTCCAGATGACACCACGATTGCAAGATCTGGCCAATTTTTGATTTTTCAGAATCGCATGTACGAAGCCTTTTTTGAGCGGAGCTAACCTCGGCTAATGGAGAAAATGGCAGATTGACGCAATAAGTCAAGCAGTTGCACACAAACCTTTTCCTCCTTTTGCGGTTATTTTCGAAAGTAAAGCACATAGAGATATGAGGGGTGCATCAATCGAAAGTGGAGCATGTTCCCTTTCAGATGACACCACGATTGCAAGATCTGGCCAATTTTAGATTTTTCAGAATCGCATGTACGAAGCCTTTTTTGAGTGGAGCTGACCTCGGGTAATGGAGAAAATGGCAGATTTACGTAAAAAAGTCAAGCAGTTGCACACAAACGTTCGCCTGCTTTTGCGGTTAATTCCGAATGTAAAGCACATAGAGATATGAGGGGTGCATCAATCGAAAGTGGAGCATGTTCCCTTCCAGATGACACCACGATTGCAAGAACTGGAAAAATTTTTGATTTTTCAGATTGGCACATACGGAGCCTTCTTTGAGCGGTGCTGACCTCGGGTAATGGAGAAAATGGCAGATTTACGCAAAAAAGTCAAGCAGTTGCACACAAACGTTCGCCTGCTTTTGCGGTTAATTCCGAATGTAAAGCACATAGAGATATGAGAGGTGCATCAATCGAAAGAGGAGCATGTTCCCTTCCAGATGACACCACGATTGCAAGATCTGGCCAATTTTTGATTTATCAGAATCGCATGTACGAAGCCTTTTTTGAGCGGAGCTGAACTCTAGTAATGGAGAAAATGGCAGATTTACGCAATAAGTCAAGCAGTTGCACACAAACCTTTTCCTCCTTTTGCGGTTATTTTCGAAAGTATAGAGATATGAGGGGTGCATCAATTGAAAGAGGAGCATGTTCCCTTCCAGATGACACCACGATTGCAAGATCTGGCCAATTTTAGTTTTTTCAGAATCGCATGTACGAAGCCTTTTTTGAGCATAGCTAACCTCGGATAATGGAGAAAATGGCAGATTTACGCAATAAGTCAAGCAGTTGCACACAGACCTTTTCCTCCTTTTGCGGTTATTTTGGAAAGTAAAGCGCTTAGAGATATGAGGGGTTCATCAATCGAACGTGGAGCATGTTTCCCTTTCAGATGACACCACGATTGCAAGATCTGGCCAATTTTAGATTTTTCAGAATCCCATGTACGAAGCCTTTTTTGAGTGGAGCTGACCTCGGGTAATGGAGAAAATGGCAGATTTACGTAAAAAAGTCAAGCAGTTGCACACAAACGTTCGCCTGCTTTTGCGGTTAATTCCGAATGTAAAGCACATAGAGATATGAGGGGTGCATCAATCGAAAGTGGAGCATGTTCCCTTCCAGATGACACCACGATTGCAAGAACTGGAAAAATTTTTTGATTTTTCAGATTGGCACATACGGAGCCTTCTTTGAGCGGTGCTGACCTCGGGTAATGGAGAAAAATGGCAGATTTACGCAAAAAAGTCAAGCAGTTGCACACAAACGTTCGCCTGCTTTTGCGGTTAATTCCGAATGTAATGCACATAGAGATATGAGAGGTGCATCAATCGAAAGAGGAGCATGTTCCCTTCCAGAGGACACCACGATTGCAAGATCTGGCCAATTTTTGATTTATCAGAATCGCATGTACGAAGCCTTTTTGAGCGGAGCTGAAACTCTAGTAATGGAGAAAATGGCAGATTTACGCAATAAGTCAAGCAGTTGCACACAAACCTTTTCCTCCTTTTGCGGTTATTTCCGAAAGTAAAGCACATACAGATATGAGAGGTGCATCAATCGAAAGAGGAGCATGTTCCCTTCCAGATGACACCACGATTGCAAGATCTGGCCAATTTTAGATTTTTCAGAATCGCATGTACGAAGCCTTTTTTGAGTGGAGCTGACCTCGGGTAATGGAGAAAATGGCAGATTTACGTAAAAAAGTCAAGCAGTTGCACACAAACGTTTGCCTGCTTTTGCGGTTAATTCCGAATGTAAAGCACATAGAGATATGAGGGGTGCATCAATCGAAAGTGGAGCATGTTCCCTTTCAGATGACACCACGATTGCAAGAACTGGAAAAATTTTTGATTTTTCAGATTGGCACATACGGAGCCTTCTTTGAGCGGTGCTGACCTCGGGTAATGGAGAAAATGGCAGATTTACGCAAAAAAGTCAAGCAGTTGCAAACAAACGTTCGCCTGCTTTTGCAGTTAATTCCGAAAGTAAAGCACATAGAGATATGAGAGGTGAATCAATCAAAAGTGGAGCGTGTTCCCTTTCAGATGACAGCACGATTGCAAGATCTGGCCAATTTTAGATTTTTCAGAATCGCATGTACGAAGCCTTTTTTGAGCGGAGCTGAACTCTAGTAATGGAGAAAATGGCAGATTTACGCAATAAGTCAAGCAGTTGCACACAAACCTTTTCCTCCTTTTGCGGTTATTTTCGAAAGTAAAGCACATAGAGATATGAGGGGTGCATCAATTGAAAGAGGAGCATGTTCCCTTCCAGATGACACCACGATTGCAAGATCTGGCCAATTTTAGTTTTTTCAGAATCGCATGTACGAAGCCTTTTTTGAGCATAGCTAACCTCGGGTAATGGAGAAAATGGCAGATTTACGCAATAAGTCAAGCAGTTGCACACAGACCTTTTCCTCCTTTTGCGGTTATTTTGGAAAGTAAAGCGCTTAGAGATATGAGGGGTTCATCAATCGAACGTGGAGCATGTTCCCTTTCAGATGACACCACGATTGCAAGATCTGGCCAATTTTAGATTTTTCAGAATCCCATGTACGAAGCCTTTTTTGAGTGGAGCTGACCTCGGGTAATGGAGAAAATGGCAGATTTACGTAAAAAAGTCAAGCAGTTGCACACAAACGTTCGCCTGCTTTTGCGGTTAATTCCGAATGTAAAGCACATAGAGATATGAGGGGTGCATCAATCGAAAGTGGAGCATGTTCCCTTCCAGATGACACCACGATTGCAAGAACTGGAAAAATTTTTGATTTTTCAGATTGGCACATACGGAGCCTTCTTTGAGCGGTGCTGACCTCGGGTAATGGAGAAAATGGCAGATTTACGCAAAAAAGTCAAGCAGTTGCACACAAACGTTCGCCTCCTTTTGCAGTTATTCCGAATGTAAAGCACATAGAGATATGAGAGGTGCATCAATCGAAGGAGGAGCATGTTCCCTTCCAGATGACACCACGATTGCAAGATCTGGCCAATTTTTGATTTATCAGAATCGCATGTACGAAGCCTTTTTTGAGCGGAGCTGAACTCTAGTAATGGAGAAAATGGCAGATTTACGCAATAAGTCAAGCAGTTGCACACAAACCTTTTCCTCCTTTTGCGGTTATTTTCGAAAGTAAAGCACATAGAGATATGAGAGGTGCATCAATCGAAAGAGGAGCATGTTCCCTTCCAGATGACACCACGATTGCAAGATCTGGCCAATTTTTGATTTTTCAGAATCGCATGTACGAAGCCTTTTTTGAGCATAGCTAACCTCGGGTAATGGAGAAAATGGCAGATTTACGCAATAAGTCAAGCAGTTGCGCACAGACCTTTTCCTCCTTTTGCGGTTATTTTGGAAAGTAAAGCACATAGAGATATGGGGGTTCATCAATCGAACATGGAGCGTGTTCCCTTTCAGATGACACCACGATTGCAAGATCTGGCCAATTTTCTACTTTTCAGAATCGCATATACGGAGCCTTGTTTGAGCGGTGCTGACCTCGGGTAATGGAAAAAATGGCAGATTTACGCAATAAGTCAAGCAGTTGCACACAAACGTTCGCCTCCTTTTGCAGTTATTTCCGAAAGTAAAGCACATAGAGATATGAGAGGTGCATCAATCGAAAGAGGAGCATGTTCCCTTCCATATGACACCACGATTGCAAGAACTGGAAAAATTTTTGTTTTTTCAGAATGGCATATACGGAGCCTTCTTTGAGCGGTGCTGACCTCGGGTAATGGAGTAAATGGCAGATTTGCGCAATAAGTCAAGCAGTTGCACGCAAACCTTTTCCTCCTTTTGCGGTTATTTTCGAAAGTAAAGCACATAGAGATATGAGAGGTGCATCAATCGAAAGTGGAGCATGTTCCCTTTCAGATGACACCACGATTGCAAGATCTGGCCAATTTTAGATTTTTCAGAATCGCATGTACGAAGCCTTTTTTGAGCGGAGCTGACCTCGGGTAATGGAGAAAATGGCAGATTGACGCAAAAAAGTCAAGCAGTTGCACACATGCGTTCGCCTCCTTTTGCGGTTATTTTCGAAAGTAAAGCACATAGAGATATGAGAGGTGCATCAATCGAAAGAGGAGCATGTTCCCTTTCAGATGACACCACGATTGCAAAATCTGGCCAATTTTAGATTTTTCAGAATCGCATGTACGAAGCCTTTTTTGAGCGGAGCTAACCTCGGCTAATGGAGAAAATGGCAGATTGACGCAATAAGTCAAGCAGTTGCACACAAACCTTTCCCTCCTTTTGCGGTTATTTTCGAAAGTAAAGCACATAGAGATATGAGGGGTGCATCAATCGAAAGTGGAGCATGTTCCCTTTCAGATGACACCACGATTGCAAGATCTGGCCAATTTTAGATTTTTCAGAATCCCATGTACGAAGCCTTTTTTGAGTGGAGCTGACCTCGGGTAATGGAGAAAATGGCAGATTTACGTAAAAAAGTCAAGCAGTTGCACACAAACCTTTTTCTCCTTTTGCGGTTATTTGGGAAAGTAAAGCACATAGAGATATGAGGGGTGCCTCAATCGAAAGAGGAGCATGTTCCTTTCCAGATGACACCACGATTGCAAGAACTGGAAAAAAATTTGTTTTTTCAGAATCGCATATACGGAGCCTTTTTTGAGCGGTGCTGACCTCGGGTAATGGAGAAAATGGCAGATTTACGCAAAAAAGTCAAGCAGTTGCACACAAACGTTCGCCTGCTTTTGCGGTTAATTCCGAATGTAAAGCACATAGAGATATGAGAGGTGCATCAATCGAAAGAGGAGCATGTTCCCTTCCAGATGACACCACGATTGCAAGATCTGGCCAATTTTTGATTTATCAGAATCGCATGTACGAAGCCTTTTTTGAGCGGAGCTGAACTCTAGTAATGGAGAAAATGGCAGATTTACGCAATAAGTCAAGCAGTTGCACACAAACCTTTTCCTCCTTTTGCGGTTATTTTCGAAAGTAAAGCACATAGAGATATGAGGGGTGCATCAATCGAAAGAGGAGCATGTTCCCTTCCAGATGACACCACGATTGCAAGATCTGGCCAATTTTAGTTTTTTCAGAATCGCATGTACGAAGCCTTTTTTGAGCGGAGTTAACCTCGGGTAATGGAGAAAATGGCAGATTTACGCAATAAGTCAAGCAGTTGCACACAAACGTTCGCCTGCTTTTGCGGTTAATTCCGAATGTAAAGCACATAGAGATATGAGGGGTGCATCAATCGAAAGTGGAGCATGTTCCCTTCCAGATGACACCACGATTGCAAGAACTGGAAAAATTTTTGAATTTTCAGATTGGCACATACGGAGCCTTTTTTGAGCGAAGCTGACCTCGGGTAATGGAGAAAATGGCAGATTTACGCAAAAAAGTCAAGCAGTTGCACACAAACGTTCGCCTGCTTTTGCGGTTAATTCCGAATGTAAAGCACATAGAGATATGAGAGGTGCATCAATCAAAAGTGGAGCATGTTCCCTTTCAGATGACACCACGATTGCAAGATCTGGCCAATTTTCGATTTTTCAGAATCGCATGTACGAAGCCTTTTTTGAGCGGAGCTGACCTCGGGTAATGGAGAAAATGGCAGATTTGCCCAATAAGTCAAGCAGTTGCACACAAACGTTTGCCTCCTTTTGCAGTTATTTCCGAAAGTAAAGCACATAGAGATATGAAAGGTGCATCAATCGAAAGAGGAGCATGTTCCCTTCCAGATGACACCACGATTCCAAGAACTGGAAAAATTTTAGATTTTTCAGATTCGCATATACGGAGCCTTCTTTGAGCGGTGCTGACCTCGGGTAATGGAGAAAATGGCAGATTTGCACAATAAGTCAAGCAGTTGCACACAAACCTTTAACTCCTTTTGCGGTTATTTTCGAAAGTAAAGCACATAGAGATATGAGGGGTGCATCAATCGAAAGTGGAGCATGTTCTCTTCCAGATGACACCACGATTGCAAGATCTGGCCAATTTTAGTTTTTTCAGAATCGCATATACGAAGCCTTTTTTGAGCGAAGCTGACCTCGGGTAATGGAGAAAATGGCAGATTTACGCAAAAAAGTCAAGCAGTTGCACACAAACGTTCGCCTGCTTTTGCAGATAAATCCGAATGTAAAGCACATAGAGATATGAGAGGTGCCTCAATCAAAAGTGGAGCATGTTCCCTTTCAGATGACACCACGATTGCAAGATCTGGCCAATTTTCGATTTTTCAGAATCGCATGTACGAAGCCTTTTTTGAGCGGAGCTAATCACGGGTAATGGAGAAAATGGCAGATTGACGCAAAAAAGGCAAGCAGTTGCACACATGCGTTCGCCTCCTTTTGCGGTTATTTCCGAAAGTAAAGCACATAGAGATATGAGAGGTGCATCAATCGAAAGAGGAGCATGTTCCCTTCCAGATGACACCACGATTGCAAGATCTGGCCAATTTTTGATTTTTCAGAATCGCATGTACGAAGCCTTTTTTGAGCGGAGTTAACCTCGGGTAATGGAGAAAATGGCAGATTTACGCAATAAGTCAAGCAGTTGCACACAAACGTTCGCCTGCTTTTGCGGTTAATTCCGAATGTAAAGCACATAGAGATATGAGGGGTGCATCAATCGAAAGTGGAGCATGTTCCCTTCCAGATGACACCACGATTGCAAGAACTGGAAAAATTTTTGAATTTTCAGATTGGCACATACGGAGCCTTCTTTGAGCGGTGCTGACCTCGGGTAATGGAGAAAATGGCAGATTTACGCAAAAAAGTCAAGCAGTTGCACACAAACGTTCGCCTGCTTTTGCGGTTAATTCCGAATGTAAAGCACATAGAGATATGAGAGGTGCATCAATCGAAAGAGGAGCATGTTCCCTTCCAGATGACACCACGATTGCAAGATCTGGCCAATTTTTGATTTTTCAGAATCGCATGTACGAAGCCTTTTTTGAGCGGAGCTGAACTCTAGTAATGGAGAAAATGGCAGATTTACGCAATAAGTCAAGCAGTTGCACACAAACCTTTTCCTCCTTTTGGGGTTATTTTCGAAAGTAAAGCACATAGAGATATGAGGGGTGCATCAATCGAAAGAGGAGCATGTTCCCTTCCAGATGACACCACGATTGCAAGATCTGGCCAATTTTAGTTTTTTCAGAATCGCATGTACGAAGCCTTTTTTGAGCATAGCTAACCTCGGGTAATGGAGAAAATGGCAGATTTGCGCAATAAGTCAAGCAGTTGCACACAAACCTTTAACTCCTTTTGCGGTTATTTTGGAAAGTAAAGCACATAGAGATATGAGGGGTGCATCAATCGAAAGTGGAGCATGTTCCCTTCCAGATGACACCACGATTGCAAGATCTGGCCAATTTTAGTTTTTTCAGAATCGCATGTACGAAGCCTTTTTTGAGCGAAGCTGACCTCGGCTAATGGAGAAAATGGCAGATTTACGCAAAAAAGTCAAGCAGTTGCACACAAACGTTCGCCTGCTTTTGCGGTTAATTCCGAATGTAAAGCACATAGAGATATGAGAGGTGCATCAATCAAAAGTGGAGCATGTTCCCTTTCAGATGACACCACGATTGCAAGATCTGGCCAATTTTAGATTTTTCAGAATCGCATGTACGAAGCCTTTTTTGAGCGGAGCTGACCTCAGGTAATGGAGAAAATGGCAGATTGACGCAAAAAAAGGCAAGCAGTTGCACACATGCGTTCGCCTCCTTTTGCGGTTATTTCCGAAAGTAAAGCACATAGAGATATGAGAGGTGCATCAATCGAAAGAGGAGCATGTTCCCTTCCAGATGACACCACGATTACAAGAACTGGAAAAATTTTTGATTTTTCAGATTGGCACATACGGAGCCTTCTTTGAGCGGTGCTGACCTCGGGTAATGGAGAAAATGGCAGATTTACGCAAAAAAGTCAAGCAGTTGCACACAAACGTTCGCCTGCTTTTGCGGTTAATTCCGAATGTAAAGCACATAGAGATATGAGAGGTGCATCAATCGAAAGAGGAGCATGTTCCCTTCCAGATGACACCACGATTGCAAGATCTGGCCAATTTTTGATTTTTCAGAATCGCATGTACGAAGCCTTTTTTGAGCGGAGCTGAACTCTAGTAATGGAGAAAATGGCAGATTTACGCAATAAGTCAAGCAGTTGCACACAAACCTTTTCCTCCTTTTGCGGTTATTTTTGAAAGTAAAGCACATAGAGATATGAGGGGTGCATCAATCGAAAGAGGAGCATGTTCCCTTCCAGATGACACCACGATTGCAAGATCTGGCCAATTTTAGTTTTTTCAGAATCGCATGTACGAAGCCTTTTTTGAGCATAGCTAACCTCGGGTAATGGAGAAAATGGCAGATTTGCGCAATAAGTCAAGCAGTTGCACACAAACCTTTAACTCCTTTTGCGGTTATTTTGGAAAGTAAAGCACATAGAGATATGAGGGGTGCATCAATCGAAAGTGGAGCATGTTCCCTTCCAGATGACACCACGATTGCAAGATCTGGCCAATTTTAGTTTTTTCAGAATCGCATGTACGAAGCCTTTTTTGAGCGAAGCTGACCTCGGGTAATGGAGAAAATGGCAGATTTACGCAAAAAAGTCAAGCAGTTGCACACAAACGTTCGCCTGCTTTTGCGGTTAATTCCGAATGTAAAGCACATAGAGATATGAGAGGTGCATCAATCAAAAGTGGAGCATGTTCCCTTTCAGATGACACCACGATTGCAAGATCTGGCCAATTTTCGATTTTTCAGAATCGCATGTACGAAGCCTTTTTTGAGCGGTGCTGACCTCGGGTAATGGAAAAAATGGCAGATTTACGCAATAAGTCAAGCAGTTGCACACAAACGTTCGCCTCCTTTTGCAGTTATTTCCGAAAGTAAAGCACATAGAGATATGAGAGGTGCATCAATCGAAAGAGGAGCGTGTTCCCTTCCAGATGACACCACGATTGCAAGAACTGGAAAAATTTTTGTTTTTTCAGAATGGCATATACAGAGCCTTCTTTGAGCGGTGCTGACCTCGGGTAATGGAGAAAATGGCAGATTTGCACAATAAGTCAAGCAGTTGCACACAAACCTTTAACTCCTTTTGCGGTTATTTTCGAAAGTAAAGCACATAGAGATATGAGGGGTGCATCAATCGAAAGTGGAGCATGTTCTCTTCCAGATGACACCACGATTGCAAGATCTGGCCAATTTTAGTTTTTTCAGAATCGCATATACGAAGCCTTTTTTGAGCGAAGCTGACCTCGGGTAATGGAGAAAATGGCAGATTTACGCAAAAAAGTCAAGCAGTTGCACACAAACGTTCGCCTGCTTTTGCAGATGAATCCGAATGTAAAGCACATAGAGATATGAGAGGTGCCTCAATCAAAAGTGGAGCATGTTCCCTTTCAGATGACACCACGATTGCAAGATCTGGCCAATTTTCGATTTTTCAGAATCGCATGTACGAAGCCTTTTTTGAGCGGAGCTAATCACGGGTAATGGAGAAAATGGCAGATTGACGCAAAAAAGGCAAGCAGTTGCACACATGCGTTCGCCTCCTTTTGCGGTTATTTCCGAAAGTAAAGCACATAGAGATATGAGAGGTGCATCAATCGAAAGTGGAGCATGTTCCCATCCAGATGACACCACGATTACAAGAACTGGAAAAATTTTTGATTTTTCAGATTTGCATATATGGAGCCTTCTTTGAGCAGTGCTGACCTCGGGTAATGGAGAAAATGGCAGATTTACGCAATAAGTCAAGCAGTTGCACACAAACCTTTCCCTCTTTTTGCGGTTAATTCTGAATGTAAAGCACATAGAGATATGAGAGGTGCATCAATCAAAAGTGGAGCATGTTCCCTTTCAGATGACACCACGATTGCAAGATCTGGCCAATTTTCGATTTTTCAGAATCGCATGTACGAAGCCTTTTTTGAGCGGAGCTGAACTCTAGTAATGGAGAAAATGGCAGATTTACGCAATAAGTCAAGCAGTTGCACACAAACCTTTTCCTCCTTTTGCGGTTATTTTCGAAAGTAAAGCACATAGAGATATGAGGGGTGCATCAATCGAAAGAGGAGCATGTTCCCTTCCAGATGACACCACGATTGCAAGATCTGGCCAATTTTAGTTTTTTCAGAATCGCATGTACGAAGCCTTTTTTGAGCATAGCTAACCTCGGGTAATGGAGAAAATGGCAGATTTGCGCAATAAGTCAAGCAGTTGCACACAAACCTTTAACTCCTTTTGCGGTTATTTTGGAAAGTAAAGCGCTTAGAGATATGAGGGGTTCATCAATCGAACGTGGAGCGTGTTCCCTTTCAGATGACACCACGATTGCAAGATCTGGCGAATTTTCTACTTTTCAGAATCGCATATACGGAGCCTTCTTTGAGCGGTGCTGACCTCGGGTAATGGAAAAAATGGCAGATTTACGCAATAAGTCAAGCAGTTGCACACAAACGTTCGCCTCCTTTTGCAGTTATTTCCGAAAGTAAAGCACATAGAGATATGAGAGGTGCATCAATCGAAAGAGGAGCGTGTTCCCTTCCAGATGACACCACGATTGCAAGAACTGGAAAAATTTTTGTTTTTTCAGAATGGCATATACAAAGCATTCTTTGAGCGGTGCTGACCCCGGGTAATGGAGAAAATGGCAGATTTGCGCAATAAGTCAAGCAGTTGCACACAAACCTTTAACTCCTTTTGCGGTTATTTTCGAAAGTAAAGCACATAGAGATATGAGGGGTGCATCAATCGAAAGTGGAGCATGTTCCCTTCCAGATGACACCACGATTGCAAGATCTGGCCAATTTTAGTTTTTTCAGAATCGCATGTACGAAGCCTTTTTTGAGCGAAGCTGACCTCGGGTAATGGAGAAAATGGCAGATTTACGCAAAAAAGTCAAGCAGTTGCACACAAACGTTCGCCTGCTTTTGCAGATAAATCCGAATGTAAAGCACATAGAGATATGAGAGGTGCATCAATCAAAAGTGGAGCATGTTCCCTTTCAGATGACACCACGATTGCAAGATCTGGCCAATTTTCGATTTTTCAGAATCGCATGTACGAAGCCTTTTTTGAGCGGAGCTGACCACGGGTAATGGAGAAAATGGCAGATTGACGCAAAAAAGGCAAGTAGTTGCACACATGCGTTCGCCTCCTTTTGCGGTTATTTCCGAAAGTAAAGCACATAGAGATATGAGAGGTGCATCAATCGAAAGAGGAGCATGTTCCCTTCCAGATGACACCACGATTGCAAGATCTGGCCAATTTTCGATTTTTCGGAATCGCATGTACGAAGCCTTTTTTGAGCGGAGCTAACCTCGGCTAATGGAGAAAATGGCAGATTTACGCAATAGGTCAAGCAGTTGCACACAAACCTTTTCCTCCTTTTGCGGTTATTTTCGAAAGTAAAGCACATAGAGATATGAGGGGTGCATCAATCGAAAGTGGAGCATGTTCCCTTCCAGATGACACCACGATTGCAAGAACTGGAAAAATTTTTGATTTTTCAGATTGGCACATACGGAGCCTTCTTTGAGCGGTGCTGACCTCGGGTAATGGAGAAAATGGCAGATTTACGCAAAAAAGTCAAGCAGTTGCACACAAACGTTCGCCTGCTTTTGCGGTTAATTCCGAATGTAAAGCACATATTGATATGAGAGGTGCATCAATCGAAAGAGGAGCATGTTCCCTTCCAGATGACACCACGATTGCAAGATCTGGCCAATTTTTGATTTTTCAGAATCGCATGTACGAAGCCTTTTTTGAGCGGAGCTGAACTCTAGTAATGGAGAAAATGGCAGATTTACGCAATAAGTCAAGCAGTTGCACACAAACCTTTTCCTCCTTTTGCGGTTATTTTCGAAAGTAAAGCACATAGAGATATGAGGGGTGCATCAATCGAAAGTGGAGCATGTTCCCTTCCAGATGACACCACGTTTGCAAGAACTGGAAAAATTTTTGTTTTTTCAGAATGGCATATACAGAGCCTTCTTTGAGCGGTGCTGACCTCGGGTAATGGAGAAAATGGCAGATTTACGCAAAAAAGTCAAGCAGTTGCACACAAACGTTCGCCTGCTTTTGCAGTTAATTCCGAATGTAAAGCACATAGAGATATGAGAGGTGCATCAATCAAAAGTGGAGCATGTTCCCTTTCAGATGACACCACGATTGCAAGATCTGGCCAATTTTCGATTTTTCAGAATCGCATGTACGAAGCCTTTTTTGAGCGGAGCTGACCTCAGGTAATGGAGAAAATGGCAGATTGACGCAAAAAAGGCAAGCAGTTGCACACATGCGTTCGCCTCCTTTTGCGGTTATTTCCGAAAGTAAAGCACATAGAGATATGAGAGGTGCATCAATCGAAAGAGGAGCATGTTCCCTTCCAGATGACACCACGATTACAAGAACTGGAAAAATTTTTGATTTTTCAGATTTGCATATATGGAGCCTTCTTTGAGCGGTGCTGACCTCGGGTAATGGAGAAAATGGCAGATTTACGCAATAAGTCAAGTAGTTGCACACAAACCTTTTCCTCCTTTTGAGGTTATTTCCGAAAGTAAAGCACATAGAGATATGAAAGGTGCATCAATCGAGAGTGGGGCATGTTCTCTTTCAGATGACACCACGATTGCAAGATCTGGCCAATTTTAGATTTTTCAGAATCGCATGTACGAAGCCTTTTTTGAGTGGAGCTGACCTCGGGTAATGGAGAAAATGGCAGATTTACGTAAAAAAGTCAAGCAGTTGCACACAAACGTTCGCCTGCTTTTGCGGTTAATTCCGAATGTAAAGTACATAGAGATATGAAAGGTGCATCAATCGAAAGAGGAGCATGTTCCCTTCCAGATGACACCACGATTGGAAAAACTGGAAAAATTTTTGATTTTTCAGATTGGCATATACGGAGCCTTCTTTGAGCGGTGCTGACCTCGGGTAATGGAGAAAATGGCAGATTGACGCAAAAAAGTCAAGCAGTTGCACACAAACGTTCGCCTGCTTTTGCGGTTAATTCCGAATGTAAAGCACATAGAGATATGAGAGGTGCATCAATCAAAAGTGGAGCATGTTCCCTTTCAGATGACACCACGATTGCAAGATCTGGCCAATTTTCGATTTTTCAGAATCGCATGTACGAAGCCTTTTTTGAGCGGAGCTGACCTCAGGTAATGGAGGAAATGGCAGATTGACGCAAAAAAGTCAAACAGTTGCACACAAACGTTCGCCTGCTTTTGCAGTTAATTCCGAATGTAAAGCACATAGAGATATGAGAGGTGCATCAATCAAAAGTGGAGCATGTTCCCTTTCAGATGACACCACGATTGCAAGATCTGGGTAATTTTCGATTTTTCAGAATCGCATGTAGGAAGCCTTTTTTGAGCGGAGCTGACCTCAGGTAATGGAGAAAATGGCAGATTGACGCAAAAAAGGCAAGCAGTTGCACACATGCGTTCGCCTCCTTTTGCGGTTATTTCCGAAAGTAAAGCACATAGAGATATGAGACACCACGATTACAAGAACTGGAAAAATTTTTGATTTTTCAGATTTGCATATATGGAGCCTTCTTTTAGCGGTGCTGACCTCGGGTAATGGAGAAAATGGCAGATTTACGCAATAAGTCAAGTAGTTGCACACAAACCTTTTCCTCCTTTTGAGGTTATTTCCGAAAGTAAAGCACATAGAGATATGAAAGGTGCATCAATCGAGAGTGGGGCATGTTCTCTTTCAGATGATACCACGATTACAAGATCTGGCCAATTTTCGATTTTTCAGAATCGCATGTACGAAGCCTTTTTTGAGTGGAGCTGACCTCGGGTAATGGAGAAAATGGCAGATTTACGTAAAAAAGTCAAGCAGTTGCACACAAACGTTCGCCTGCTTTTGCGGTTAATTCCGAATGTAAAGTACATAGAGATATGAGGGGTGCATCAATCGAAAGTGGAGCATGTTCCCTTCCAGATGACACCACGATTGCAAGAACTGGAAAAATTTTTGATTTTTCAGATTGGCACATACGGAGCCTTCTTTGAGCGGTGCTGACCTCGGGTAATGGAGAAAATGGCAGATTTACGCAAAAAAGTCAAGCAGTTGCACACAAACGTTCGCCTGCTTTTGCAGTTAATTCCGAATGTAAAGCACATAGAGATATGAGAGATGCATCGATCGAAAGTGGAGCATGTTCCCTTTCAGATGACACCACGATTGCAAGATCTGGCCAATTTTAGATTTTTCAGAATCGCATGTACGAAGCCTTTTTTGAGCGGAGCTGACCTCGGTTAATGGAGAAAATGGCAGATTGACGCAAAAAAGTCAAGCAGTTGCACACAAACCTTTTCCTCCTTTTGCGGTTATTTTCGAAAGTAAAGCACATAGAGATATGAGGGGTGCATCAATCGAAAGAGGAGCATGTTCCCTTCCAGATGACACCACGATTGCAAGATCTGGCCAATTTTAGTTTTTTCAGAATCGCATGTACGAAGCCTTTTTTGAGCATAGCTAACCTCGGGTAATGGAGAAAATGGCAGATTTACGCAATAAGTCAAGCAGTTGCACACAGACCTTTTCCTCCTTTTGCGGTTATTTTGGAAAGTAAAGCGCTTAGAGATATGAGGGGTTCATCAATCGAACGTGGAGCGTGTTCCCTTTCAGATGACACCACGATTGCAAGATCTGGCGAATTTTCTACTTTTCAGAATCGCATATACGGAGCCTTCTTTGAGCGGTGCTGACCTCGGGTAATGGAAAAAATGGCAGATTTACGCAATAAGTCAAGCAGTTGCACACAAACGTTCGCCTCCTTTTGCAGTTATTTCCGAAAGTAAAGCACATAGAGATATGAGAGGTGCATCAATCGAAAGAGGAGCATGTTCCCTTCCAGATGACACCACGATTGCAAGAACTGGAAAAATTTTTGTTTTTTCAGAATCGCATATACGGAGCCTTCTTTGAGCGGTGCTGACCTCGGGTAATGGAGAAAATGGCAGATTTGCGCAATAAGTCAAGCAGTTGCATACAAACCTTTAACTCCTTTTGCGGTTATTTTCGAAAGTAAAGCACATAGAGATATGAGGGGTGCATCAATCAAAAGTGGAGCATGTTCCCTTCCAGATGACACCACGATTGCAAGATCTGGCCAATTTTATTTTTTTCAGAATCGCATGTACGAAGCCTTTTTTGAGCGAAGCTGACCTCGGGTAATGGAGAAAATGGCAGATTTACGCAAAAAAGTCAAGCAGTTGCACACAAACGTTCGCCTGCTTTTGCAGATAAATCCGAATGTAAAGCACATAGAGATATGAGAGGTGCATCAATCAAAAGTGGAGCATGTTCCCTTTCAGATGACACCACGATTGCAAGATCTGGCCAATTTTCGATTTTTCAGAATCGCATGTACGAAGCCTTTTTTGAGCGGAGCTGACCACGGGTAATGGAGAAAATGGCAGATTGACGCAAAAAAGGCAAGTAGTTGCACACATGCGTTCGCCTCCTTTTGCGGTTATTTCCGAAAGTAAAGCACATAGAGATATGAGAGGTGCATCAATCGAAAGAGGAGCATGTTCCCTTCCAGATGACACCACGATTGCAAGATCTGGCCAATTTTCGATTTTTCAGAATCGCATGTACGAAGCCTTTTTTGAGCATAGCTAACCTCGGCTAATGGAGAAAATGGCAGATTTACGCAATAAGTCAAGTAGTTGCACACAAACCTTTTCCTCCTTTTGAGGTTATTTCCGAAAGTAAAGCACATAGAGATATGAAAGGTGCATCAATCGAGAGTGGGGCATGTTCTCTTTCAGATGATACCACGATTGCAAGATCTGGCCAATTTTAGATTTTCAGAATCGCATGTACGAAGCCTTTTTGAGTGGAGCAGACCTCGGGTAATGGAGAAAATGGCAGATTTACGTAAAAAAGTCAAGCAGTTGCACACAAACGTTCGCCTGCTTTTGCGGTTAATTCTGAATGTAAAGTACATAGAGATATGAAAGGTGCATCAATCGAAAGAGGAGCATGTTCCCTTCCAGATGACACCACGATTGGAAAAACTGGAAAAATTTTTGATTTTTCAGATTGGCATATACGGAGCCTTCTTTGAGCGGTGCTGACCTCGGGTAATGGAGAAAATGGCAGATTGACGCAAAAAAGTCAAGCAGTTGCACACAAACGTTCGCCTGCTTTTGCGGTTAATTCCGAATGTAAAGCACATAGAGATATGAGAGGTGCATCAATCAAAAGTGGAGCATGTTCCCTTTGAGATGACACCACGATTGCAAGATCTGGCCAATTTTCGATTTTTCAGAATGGCATGTACGAAGCCTTTTTTAAGCGGAGCTGACCTCGGGTAATGGAGGAAATGGCAGATTGACGCAAAAAAGTCAAGCAGTTGCACACAAACGTTCGCCTGCTTTTGCAGTTAATTCCGAATGTAAAGCACATAGAGATATGAGAGGTGCATCAATCAAAAGTGGAGCATGTTCCCTTTCAGATGACACCACGATTGCAAGATCTGGCCAATTTTCGATTTTTCAGAATCGCATGTAGGAAGCCTTTTTTGAGCGGAGCTGACCTCGGGTAATGGAGAAAATGGCAGATTGACGCAAAAAAGGCAAGCAGTTGCACACATGCGTTCGCCTCCTTTTGCGGTTGTTTCCGAAAGTAAAGCACATAGAGATATGAGAGGTGCATCAATCGAAAGAGGAGCATGTTCCCTTCCAGATGACACCACGATTACAAGAACTGGAAAAATTTTTGATTTTTCAGATTTGCATATATGGAGCTTCTTTGAGCGGTGCTGACCTCGGCTAATGGAGAAAATGGCAGATTTACGCAATAAGTCAAGTAGTTGCACACAAACCTTTTCCTCCTTTTGAGGTTATTTCCGAAAGTAAAGCACATAGAGATATGAAAGGTGCATCAATCGAGAGTGGGGCATGTTCTCTTTCAGATGATACCACGATTGCAAGATCTGGCCAATTTTAGATTTTTCAGAATCGCATGTACGAAGCCTTTTTTGAGTGGAGCTGACCTCGGGTAATGGAGAAAATGGCAGATTTACGTAAAAAAGTCAAGCAGTTGCACACAAACGTTCGCTTGCTTTTGCAGTTAATTCCGAATGTAAAGTACATAGAGATATGAGGGGTGCATCAATCGAAAGTGGAGCATGTTCCCTTCCAGATGACACCACGATTGCAAGAACTGGAAAAATTTTTGATTTTTCAGATTGGCACATACGGAGCCTTCTTTGAGCGGTGCTGACCTCGGGTAATGGAGAAAATGGCAGATTTACGCAAAAAAGTCAAGCAGTTGCACACAAACGTTCGCCTGCTTTTGAGGTTATTTCCGAAAGTAAAGCACATAGAGATATGAAAGGTGCATCAATCGAGAGTGGGGCATGTTCTCTTTCAGATGATACCACGATTGTAAGATCTGGCCAATTTTAGATTTTTCAGAATCGCATGTACGAAGCCTTTTTTGAGTGGAGCTGACCTCGGGTAATGGAGAAAATGGCAGATTTACGTAAAAAAGTCAAGCAGTTGCACACAAACGTTCGCCTGCTTTTGCAGTTAATTCCGAATGTAAAGTACATAGAGATATGAGGGGTGCATCAATCGAAAGTGGAGCATGTTCCCTTCCAGATGACACCACGATTGCAAGAACTGGAAAAATTTTTGATTTTTCAGATTGGCACATACGGAGCCTTCTTTGAGCGGTGCTGACCTCGGGTATTGGAGAAAATGGCAGATTTACGCAAAAAAGTCAAGCAGTTGCACACAAACGTTCGCCTGCTTTTGCGGTTAATTCCGAATGTAAAGTACATAGAGATATGAAAGGTGCATCAATCGAAAGAGGAGCATGTTCCTTTCCAGATGACACCACGATTGGAAAAACTGGAAAAATTTTTGTTTTTTCAGATTGGCATATACGGAGCCTTCTTTGAGCGGTGCTGACCTCGGGTAATGGAGAAAATGGCAGATTGACGCAAAAAAGTCAAGCAGTTGCACACAAACGTTCGCCTGCTTTTGCAGTTAATTCCGAATGTAAACCACATAGAGATATGAGGTGCATCAATCAAAAGTGGAGCATGTTCCCTTTCAGATGACACCACGATTGCAAGATCTGGCCAATTTTCGATTTTTCAGAATCGCATGTACGAAGCCTTTTTTGAGCGGAGCTGACCTCGGGTAATGGAGGAAATGGCAGATTGACGCAAAAAAGTCAAGCAGTTGCACACAAACGTTCGCCTGCTTTTGCAGTTAATTCCGAATGTAAAGCACATAGAGATATGAGAGGTGCATCAATCAAAAGTGGAGCATGTTCCCTTTCAGATGACACCACGATTGCAAGATCTGGCCAATTTTCGATTTTTCAGAATCGCATGTAGGAAGCCTTTTTTGAGCGGAGCTGACCTCAGGTAATGGAGAAAATGGCAGATTGACGCAAAAAAGGCAAGCAGTTGCACACATGCGTTCGCCTCCTTTTGCGGTTATTTCCGAAAGTAAAGCACATAGAGATATGAAAGGTGCATCAATCGAAAGAGGAGCATGTTCCCTTCCAGATGACACCACGATTACAAGAACTGGAAAATTTTTTGATTTTTCAGATTTGCATATATGGAGCCTTCTTTGAGCGGTGCTGACCTCGGCTAATGGAGAAAATGGCAGATTTACGCAATAAGTCAAGTAGTTGCACACAAACCTTTTCCTCCTTTTGAGGTTATTTCCGAAAGTAAAGCACATAGAGATATGAAAGGTGCATCAATCGAGAGTGGGGCATGTTCTCTTTCAGATGATACCACGATTGCAAGATCTGGCCAATTTTAGATTTTTCAGAATCGCATGTACGAAGCCTTTTTTGAGTGGAGCTGACCTCGGGTAATGGAGAAAATGGCAGATTTACGTAAAAAAGTCAAGCAGTTGCACACAAACGTTCGCCTGCTTGTGCAGTTATTTCCGAAAGTAAAGCACATAGAGATATGAAAGGTGCATCAATCGAGAGTGGGGCATGTTCTCTTTCAGATGATACCACGATTGCAAGATCTGGCCAATTTTAGATTTTTCAGAATCGCATGTACGAAGCCTTTTTTGAGTGGAGCTGACCTCGGGTAATGGAGAAAATTCTCAGATTTACGTAAAAAAGTCAAGCAGTTGCACACAAACGTTCGCCTGCTTTTGCAGTTAATTCCGAATGTAAAGTACATAGAGATATGAGGGGTGCATCAATCGAAAGTGGAGCATGTTCCCTTCCAGATGACACCACGATTGCAAGAACTGGAAAAATTTTTGATTTTTCAGATTGGCACATACGGAGCCTTCTTTGAGCGGTGCTGACCTCGGGTATTGGAGAAAATGGCAGATTTACGCAAAAAAGTCAAGCAGTTGCACACAAACGTTCACCTCCTTTTGCGGTTATTTCCGAAAGTAAAGCACATAGAGATATGAGAGGTGCATCAATCGAAAGAGGAGCATGTTCCCTTCCAGATGACACCACCATTGCAAGATCTGGCCAATTTTTGATTTTTCAGAATCGCATGTACGAAGCCTTTTTTGAGCGGAGCTGAACTCTAGTAATGGAGAAAATGGCAGATTTACGCAATAAGTCAAGCAGTTGCACACAAACGTTCGCCTCCTTTTGCGGTTATTTCCGAAAGTAAAGCACATAGAGATATGAGGGGTGCATCAATCGAAAGAGGAGCATGTTCCCTTCCAGATGACACCACGATTGCAAGATCTGGCCAATTTTAGTTTTTTCAGAATCGCATGTACGAAGCCTTTTTTGAGCATAGCTAACCTCGGGTAATGGAGAAAATGGCAGATTTACGCAATAAGTCAAGCAGTTGCATACAGACCTTTTCCTCCTTTTGCGGTTATTTTGGAAAGTAAAGCGCTTAGAGATATGAGGGGTTCATCAATCGAACGTGGAGCGTGTTCCCTTTCAGATGACACCACGATTGCAAGATCTGGCCAATTTTCTACTTTTCTACTTTTCAGAATTGCATATACGGAGCCTTTTTTGAGCGAAGCTGACCTCGGGTAATGGAGAAAATGGCAGATTGACGCAAAAAAGTCAAGCAGTTGCACACAAACGTTCGCCTGCTTTTGCAGTTAATTCCGAATGTAAAGCACATAGAGATATGAAAGGTGCATCAATCGAAAGAGGAGCATGTTAAGAACTGGAAAAATTTTTGATTTTTCAGATTCGCATATACGGAGCCTTCCTTGAGCGGTGCTGACCTCGGGTAATGGAGAAAATGGCAGATTTACGCAATAAGTCAAGCAGTTGCACACAAACGTTCGCCTCCTTTTGAGGTTATTTCCGAAAGTAAAGCACATAGAGATATGAGAGGTGCATCAATCGAAAGTGGAGCATGTTCCCTTCCAGATGACACCAGGATTGCAAGATCTGGCCAATTTTTGATTTTTCAGAATCGCATGTACGAAGCCTTTTTTGAGTGGAGCTGACCTCGGGTAATGGAAAAAATGGCAGATTGACGCAAAAAAGTCAAGCAGTTGAGCACAAACGTTCGCCTCCTTTTGAGGTTATTTCCGAAAGTAAAGCACATAGAGATATGAGAGGTGCATCAATCGAAAGAGGAGCATGTTCCCTTCCAGATGACACCACAATTACAAGAACTGGAAAAATTTTTGATCTTTTAGATTTGCATATACGGAGCCTTCCTTGAGCGGTGCTGACCTCGGATAATGGAGAAAATGGCAGATTTACGCAATAAGTCAAGCAGTTGCACACAAACGTTTGCCTCCTTTTAAGGTTATTTCCGAATGTAAAGCACATAGAGATATGAGAGGTGCATCAATCGAAAGAGGAGCATGTTCCCTTTTAGATGACACCACGATTCCAAGATCTGGCCAATTTTCGATTTTTCAGAATCGCATGTACGAAGCCTTTTTTGAGCGGTGCTGACCTCGGGTAATGGAGAAAATGGCAGATTTACGAAAAAAAGTCAAGCAGTTGCACACAAACGTTCGCCTGCTTTTGCAGTTAATTCCGAATGTAAAGCACATAGAGATATGAGAGGTGCATCAATCAAAAGTGGAGCATGTTCCCTTTCAGATGACACCACGATTGCAAGATCTGGCCAATTTTCGATTTCTCAGAATCGCATGTACGAAGCCTTTTTTGAGCGGAGCTGACCTCGGGTAATGGAGAAAATGGCAGATTGACGCAAAAAGGTCAAGCAGTTGCACACAAACGTTCGCCTGCTTTTGCGGTTATTTTCGAAAGTAAAGCACATAGAGATATGAGGGGTTCATCAATCGAAAGAGGAGCATGTTCCCTTCCAGATGACACCACGATTGCAAGATCTGGCCAATTTTAGTTTTTTCAGAATCGCATGTACGAAGCCTTTTTTGAGCATAGCTAACCTCGGGTAATGGAGAAAATGGCAGATTTACGCAATAAGTCAAGCAGTTGCATACAGACCTTTTCCTCCTTTTGCGGTTATTTTGGAAAGTAAAGCGCTTAGAGATATGAGGGGTTCATCAATCGAACGTGGAGCGTGTTCCCTTTCAGATGACACCACGATTGCAAGATCTAGCCAATTTTCTACTTTTCAGAATTGCATATACGGAGCCTTTTTTGAGCGAAGCTGACCTCGGGTAATGGAGAAAATGGCAGATTGACGCAAAAAAGTCAAGCAGTTGCACACAAACGTTCGCCTGCTTTTGCAGTTATTTCCGAATGTAAAGCACATAGAGATATGAAAGGTGCATCAATCGAAAGAGGAGCATGTTAAGAACTGGAAAAATTTTTGATTTTTCAGATTCGCATATACGGAGCCTTCCTTGAGCGGTGCTGACCTCGGGTAATGGAGAAAATGGCAGATTTACGCAATAAGTCAAGCAGTTGCACACAAACGTTCGCCTCCTTTTGAGGTTATTTCCGAAAGTAAAGCACATAGAGATATGAGAGGTGCATCAATCGAAAGTGGAGCATGTTCCCTTCCAGATGACACCACGATTGCAAGATCTGGCCAATTTTTGATTTTTCAGAATCGCATGTACGAAGCCTTTTTTGAGAGTAGCTGACCTCGGGTAATGGAAAAAATGGCAGATTGACGCAAAAAAGTCAAACAGTTGCGCACAAACGTTCGCCTCCTTTTGCAGTTATTTCCGAAAGTAAAGCACATAGAGATATGAGAGATGCATCAATCGAAAGAGGAGCATGTTCCCTTCCAGATGACACCACGATTAGAAGAACTGGAAAAATTTTTGATTTTTCAGATTTGCATATACGGAGCCTTCCTTGAGCGGTGCTGACCTCGGGTAATGGAGAAAATGGCAGATTTACGCAATAAGTCAAGCAGTTGCACACAAACGTTCGCCTCCTTTTGAGGTTATTTCCGAAAGTAAAGCACATAGAGATATGAGAGGTGCATCAATCGAAAGAGGAGCATGTTCCCTTCCAGATGACACCACGATTACAAGAACTGGAAAAATTTTTGATCTTTTAGATTTGCATATACGGAGCCTTCCTTGAGCGGTGCTGACCTCGGATAATGGAGAAAATGGCAGATTTACGCAATAAGTCAAGCAGTTGCACACAAACGTTTGCCTCCTTTTAAGGTTATTTCCGAATGTAAAGCACATAGAGATATGAGAGCTGCATCAATCGAAAGAGGAGCATGTTCCCTTTCAGATGACACCACGATTGCAAGATCTGGCAAATTTTTGATTTTTCAGAATCGCATGTACGAAGCCTTTTTTGAGCATAGCTAACCTCGGGTAATGGAGAAAATAGCAGATTTACGCAATAAGTCAAGCAGTTGCACACAAACCTTTTCCTCCTTTTGCGGTTATTTCCGAAAGTAAAGCACATAGAGATATGAGAGGTGCATCAATCGAAAGAGGAGCATGTTCCCTTTTAGATGACACCACGATTCCAAGATCTGGCGAATTTTCGATTTTTCAGAATCGCATGTACGAAGCCTTTTTTGAGCGAAGCTGACCTCGGGTA
>NC_141794.1:7298640-7356269 GCF_054643075.1 Acanthaster planci
GTGTGCAACTGCTTGACTTTTTTGCGTCAATCTGCCATTTTCTCCATTACCCGAGGTCAGCTCCGCTCAAAGAAGGCTTCGTACATGCGATTCTGCAAAATCGAAAATTGGCCAGATCTTGCAATCGTGGTGTCATCTGGAAGGGAACATGCTCCTCTTTCGATTGATGCACCTCTCATATCTCTATGTGCTTTACTTTCCCAAATAACCGCAAAAGGAGGCGAACGTTTGTGTGCAACTGCTTGACTTTTTTGCGTCAATCTGCCATTTTCTCCATTACCCGAGGTCAGCTCCGCTCAAAGAAGGCTTCGTACATGCGATTCTGAAAAATCGAAAATTGGCCAGATCTTGCCATCGTGGTGTCATCTGGAAGGGAATATGCTCCTCTTTCGATTGATGCACCCCTCATATCTGTATGTGCTTTACTTTCGGAAATAACCGCAAAAGCAGGCGAACGTTTGTGTGCAACTACTTGACTTTTTTGCGTCAATCTGCCATTTTTTCCATTACCCGAGGTCAGCTCCGCTCAAAAAAGGCTTCGTACATGCGATTCTGAAAATCAAAAATTGGCCAGATCTTGCAATCGTGGTGTCATCTGAAAGGGAACATGCTCCTCTTCCGATTGATGCACCCCTCATATCTCTATGTGCTTTACATTCGGAAATAACCTGAAAAGGAGGTGAACGTTTGTGTGCAACTGCTTGATTTTTTTGCGTAAATCTGCCATTTTCTCCATTACCAGAGGTCAGCACCGCTCAAGGAAGGCTCCGTATATGCAAATCTGAAATATCGAAAATTGGCCAGATCTTGGAATCGTGGTGTTATCTGGAAGGGAACATGCTCCTCTTTCGATTGATGCACCTCTCATATCTCTATGTGCTTTACTTTCGGAAATAACCGCAAAAGGAGGCGAACGTTTGTGTGCAACTGCTTGACTTTTTTGCGTCAATCTGCCATTTTCTCCATTACCCGAGGTCAGCACCGCTCAAAGAAGGCTCCGTATATGCCAATCTGAAAAATCAAAAAATTTTCCAGTTTTTGCAATCGTGGTGTCATCTGGAAGGAAACATGCTCCTCTTTCGATTGACGCACCTCTCATATCTCTATGTGCTTTACTTTCGGAAATAACCGCAAAAGGAGGCGAACGTTTGTGTGCAACTGCTTGACTTTTTTGCGTCAATCTGCCATTTTCTCCATTACCCGAGGTCAGCTCCGCTCAAAAAAGGCTTCGTACATGCGATTCTGAAAAATCTAAAATTGGCCAGATCTCTCAATCGTGGTGTCATCTGAAAGGGAACATGCTCCTCTTTCGATTGATGCACCTTTCATATCTCTATGTGCTTTACTTTCGGAAATAACCGCAAAAGGAGGCGAACGTTTGTGTGCAACTGCTTGACTTTTTTGCGTCAATCTGCCATTTTCTCCATTACCCGAGGTCAGCTCCGCTCAAAGAAGGCTTCGTACATGCGATTCTGCAAAATCGAAAATTGGCCAGATCTTGCAATCGTGGTGTCATCTGGAAGGGAACATGCTCCTCTTTCGATTGATGCACCTCTCATATCTCTATGTGCTTTACTTTCCCAAATAACCGCAAAAGGAGGCGAACGTTTGTGTGCAACTGCTTGACTTTTTTGCGTCAATCTGCCATTTTCTCCATTACCCGAGGTCAGCTCCGCTCAAAGAAGGCTTCGTACATGCGATTCTGAAAAATCGAAAATTGGGCCAGATCTTGCCATCGTGGTGTCATCTGGAAGGGAACATGCTCCTGTTTCCATTGATGCACCTCTCATATCTCTATGTGCTTTACTTTCGGAAATAACCGCAAAAGCAGGCGAACGTTTGTGTGCAACTACTTGACTTTTTTGCGTCAATCTGCCATTTTTTCCATTACCTGAGGTCAGCTCCGCTCAAAAAAGGCTTCGTACATGCGATTCTGAAAAATCAAAAATTGGCCAGATCTTGCAATCGTGGTGTCATCTGAAAGGGAACATGCTCCTCTTCCGATTGATGCACCCCTCATATCTCTATGTGCTTTACATTCGGAAATAACCTGAAAAGGAGGTGAACGTTTGTGTGCAACTGCTTGATTTTTTTGCGTAAATCTGCCATTTTCTCCATTACCAGAGGTCAGCACCACTCAAGGAAGGCTCCGTATATGCAAATCTGAAAAATCGAAAATTGGCCAGATCTTGGAATTGTGGTGTTATCTGGAAGGGAACACGCTCTTCTTTTGATAGATGCACCCCTCATATCTGTATGTGCTTTACTTTCCCAAATAACCGCAAAAGGAGGCGAACGTTTGTGTGCAACTGCTTGACTTATTGCGTAAATCTGCCATTTTCTCCATTACACGAGGTCAGCTCCGCTCAAAGAAGGCTCCGTATATGCCAATCTGAAAAATCAAATATTTTTCCAGTTCTTCCAATCGTGGTGTCATCTGAAAGGGAACACGCTCCACTTTCGATTGATGCACCCCTTATATATCTATGTGCTTTATTTTCCAAAATAACCGCAAAAGGATGAAAAGGTTTGTGTGCAACTGCTTGACTTTTTTGCGTCAATCTGCCATTTTCTCCATTACCCGAGGTCAGCTCCGCTCAAAAAAGGCTTCGTACATGCGATTCTGAAAAATCGAAAATTGGCCAGATCTTGCAATCGTGGTGTCATCTGGAAGGGAACATGCTCCTGTTTCGATTGATGCACCTCTCATATCTCTATGTGCTTTACTTTCGGAAATAACCGCAAAAGGAGGCGAACGTTTGTGTGCAACTGCTTGACTTTTTTGCGTCAATCTGCCATTTTCTCCATTACCCGAGGTCAGCTCCGCTCAAAGAAGGCTTTGTACATGCGATTCTGCAAAATCGAAAATTGGCCAGATCTTGCAATCGTGGTGTCATCTGAAAGGGAACATGCTCCACTTTTGATTGATGCACCCCTCATATCTCTATGTGCTTTACATTCGGAATCAACCGCAAAAGGAGGAAAATGTTTGTGTGCAACTGCTTGACTTTTTTGCGTCAATCTGCCATTTTCTCCATTACCCGAGGTCAGCACCGCTCAAAGAAGGCTCCGTATATGCCAATCTGAAAAATCAAAAATTTTTCCAGTTTTTTCCAATCGTGGTGTCATCTGGAAGGGAACATGCTCCTCTTTCGATTGATGCACCTTTCATATCTCTATGTGCTTTACTTTCGGAAATAACCGCAAAAGGAGGCGAACGTTTGTGTGCAACTGCTTGACTTTTTTGCGTCAATCTGCCATTTTCTCCATTACCCGAGGTCAGCTCCGCTCAAAGAAGGCTTCGTACATGCGATTCTGCAAAATCGAAAATTGGCCAGATCTTGCAATCGTGGTGTCATCTGGAAGGGAACATGCTCCTCTTTCGATTGATGCACCTCTCATATCTCTATGTGCTTTACTTTCCCAAATAACCGCAAAAGGAGGCGAACGTTTGTGTGCAACTGCTTGACTTTTTTGCGTCAATCTGCCATTTTCTCCATTACCCGAGGTCAGCTCCGCTCAAAGAAGGCTTCGTACATGCGATTCTGAAAAATCGAAAATTGGCCAGATCTTGCCATCGTGGTGTCATCTGGAAGGGAATATGCTCCTCTTTCGATTGATGCACCCCTCATATCTGTATGTGCTTTACTTTCGGAAATAACCGCAAAAGCAGGCGAACGTTTGTGTGCAACTACTTGACTTTTTTGCGTCAATCTGCCATTTTTTCCATTACCCGAGGTCAGCTCCGCTCAAAAAAGGCTTCGTACATGCGATTCTGAAAAATCAAAAATTGGCCAGATCTTGCAATCGTGGTGTCATCTGAAAGGGAACATGCTCCTCTTCCGATTGATGCACCCCTCATATCTCTATGTGCTTTACATTCGGAAATAACCTGAAAAGGAGGTGAACGTTTGTGTGCAACTGCTTGACTTATTGCGTAAATTTTCTCCATTACCCGAGGTCAGCACCGCTCAAAGAAGGCTCCGTATATGCAAATCTGCAAAATCGAAAATTGGCCAGATCTTGCAATCGTGGTGTCATCTGAAAGGGAACATGCTCCACTTTTGATTGATGCACCCCTCATATCTCTATGTGCTTTACATTCGGAATCAACCGCAAAAGGAGGAAAATGTTTGTGTGCAACTGCTTGACTTTTTTGCGTCAATCTGCCATTTTCTCCATTACCCGAGGTCAGCACCGCTCAAAGAAGGCTCCGTATATGCCAATCTGAAAAATCAAAAATTTTTCCAGTTTTTCCAATCGTGGTGTCATCTGGAAGGGAACATGCTCCTCTTTCGATTGATGCACCTTTCATATCTCTATGTGCTTTACTTTCGGAAATAACCGCAAAAGGAGGCGAACGTTTGTGTGCAACTGCTTGACTTTTTTGCGTCAATCTGCCATTTTCTCCATTACCCGAGGTCAGCTCCGCTCAAAGAAGGCTTCGTACATGCGATTCTGCAAAATCGAAAATTGGCCAGATCTTGCAATCGTGGTGTCATCTGGAAGGGAACATGCTCCTCTTTCGATTGATGCACCTCTCATATCTCTATGTGCTTTACTTTCCCAAATAACCGCAAAAGGAGGCGAACGTTTGTGTGCAACTGCTTGACTTTTTTGCGTCAATCTGCCATTTTCTCCATTACCCGAGGTCAGCTCCGCTCAAAGAAGGCTTCGTACATGCGATTCTGAAAAATCGAAAATTGGCCAGATCTTGCCATCGTGGTGTCATCTGGAAGGGAATATGCTCCTCTTTCGATTGATGCACCCCTCATATCTGTATGTGCTTTACTTTCGGAAATAACCGCAAAAGCAGGCGAACGTTTGTGTGCAACTACTTGACTTTTTTGCGTCAATCTGCCATTTTTTCCATTACCCGAGGTCAGCTCCGCTCAAAAAAGGCTTCGTACATGCGATTCTGAAAAATCAAAAATTGGCCAGATCTTGCAATCGTGGTGTCATCTGAAAGGGAACATGCTCCTCTTCCGATTGATGCACCCCTCATATCTCTATGTGCTTTACATTCGGAAATAACCTGAAAAGGAGGTGAACGTTTGTGTGCAGCTGCTTGATTTTTTTGCGTAAATCTGCCATTTTCTCCATTACCAGAGGTCAGCACCGCTCAAGGAAGGCTCCGTATATGCAAATCTGAAAAATCGAAAATTGGCCAGATCTTGGAATCGTGGTGTCATCTGGAAGGGAACATGCTCCTCTTTCGATTGATGCACCTCTAATATCTCTATGTGCTTTACTTTCGGAAATAACCGCAAAAGGAGGCGAACGTTTGTGTGCAACTGCTTGACTTTTTTGCGTCAATCTGCCATTTTCTCCATTACCCGAGGTCAGCAACGCTCAAAGAAGGCTCCGTATATGCCAATCTGAAAAATCAAAAATTTTTCCAGTTTTTGCAATCGTGGTGTCATCTGGAAGGAAACATGCTCCTCTTTCGATTGACGCACCTCTCATATCTCTATGTGCTTTACTTTCGGAAATAACCGCAAAAGGAGGCGAACGTTTGTGTGCAACTGCTTGACTTTTTTGCGTCAATCTGCCATTTTCTCCATTACCCGAGGTCAGCTCCGCTCAAAAAAGGCTTCGTACATGCGATTCTGAAAAATCTAAAATTGGCCAGATCTCTCAATCGTGGTGTCATCTGAAAGGGAACATGCTCCTCTTTCGATTGATGCACCTTTCATATCTCTATGTGCTTTACTTTCGGAAATAACCGCAAAAGGAGGCGAACGTTTGTGTGCAACTGCTTGACTTTTTTGCGTCAATCTGCCATTTTCTCCATTACCCGAGGTCAGCTCCGCTCAAAGAAGGCTTCGTACATGCGATTCTGCAAAATCGAAAATTGGCCAGATCTTGCAATCGTGGTGTCATCTGGAAGGGAACATGCTCCTCTTTCGATTGATGCACCTCTCATATCTCTATGTGCTTTACTTTCCCAAATAACCGCAAAAGGAGGCGAACGTTTGTGTGCAACTGCTTGACTTTTTTGCGTCAATCTGCCATTTTCTCCATTACCCGAGGTCAGCTCCGCTCAAAGAAGGCTTCGTATATGCGATTCTGAAAAATCGAAAATTGGCCAGATCTTGCCATCGTGGTGTCATCTGGAAGGGAATATGCTCCTCTTTCGATTGATGCACCCCTCATATCTGTATGTGCTTTACTTTCGGAAATAACCGCAAAAGCAGGCGAACGTTTGTGTGCAACTACTTGACTTTTTTGCGTCAATCTGCCATTTTTTCCATTACCCGAGGTCAGCTCCGCTCAAAAAAGGCTTCGTACATGCGATTCTGAAAAATCAAAAATTGGCCAGATCTTGCAATCGTGGTGTCATCTGAAAGGGAACATGCTCCTCTTCCGATTGATGCACCCCTCATATCTCTATGTGCTTTACATTCGGAAATAACCTGAAAAGGAGGTGAACGTTTGTGTGCAACTGCTTGATTTTTTTGCGTAAATCTGCCATTTTCTCCATTACCAGAGGTCAGCACCGCTCAAGGAAGGCTCCGTATATGCAAATCTGAAATATCGAAAATTGGCCAGATCTTGGAATCGTGGTGTTATCTGGAAGGGAACATGCTCCTCTTTCGATTGATGCACCTCTCATATCTCTATGTGCTTTACTTTCGGAAATAACCGCAAAAGGAGGCGAACGTTTGTGTGCAACTGCTTGACTTATTGCGTAAATCTGCCATTTTCTCCATTACACGAGGTCAGCTCCGCTCAAAGAAGGCTCCGTATATGCCAATCTGAAAAATCAAATATTTTTCCAGTTCTTCCAATCGTGGTGTCATCTGAAAGGGAACACGCTCCACTTTCGATTGATGCACCCCTTATATATCTATGTGCTTTATTTTCCAAAATAACCGCAAAAGGATGAAAAGGTATGTGTGCAACTGCTTGACTTTTTTGCGTCAATCTGCCATTTTCTCCATTACCCGAGGTCAGCTCCGCTCAAAAAAGGCTTCGTACATGCGATTCTGAAAAATCGAAAATTGGCCAGATCTTGCAATCGTGGTGTCATCTGGAAGGGAACATGCTCCTGTTTCGATTGATGCACCTCTAATATCTCTATGTGCTTTACTTTCGGAAATAACCGCAAAAGGAGGCGAACGTTTGTGTGCAACTGCTTGACTTTTTTGCGTCAATCTGCCATTTTCTCCATTACCCGAGGTCAGCTCCGCTCAAAGAAGGCTTTGTACATGCGATTCTGCAAAATCGAAAATTGGCCAGATCTTGCAATCGTGGTGTCATCTGAAAGGGAACATGCTCCACTTTTGATTGATGCACCCCTCATATCTCTATGTGCTTTACATTCGGAATCAACCGCAAAAGGAGGAAAATGTTTGTGTGCAACTGCTTGACTTTTTTGCGTCAATCTGCCATTTTCTCCATTACCCGAGGTCAGCACCGCTCAAAGAAGGCTCCGTATATGCCAATCTGAAAAAATCAAAAATTTATCCAGTTTTTCCAATCGTGGTGTCATCTGGAAGGGGAACATGCTCCTCTTTCGATTGATGCACCTTTCATATCTCTATGTGCTTTACTTTCGGAAATAACCGCAAAAGGAGGCGAACGTTTGTGTGCAACTGCTTGACTTTTTTGCGTCAATCTGCCATTTTCTCCATTACCCGAGGTCAGCTCCGCTCAAAGAAGGCTTCGTACATGCGATTCTGCAAAATCGAAAATTGGCCAGATCTTGCAATCGTGGTGTCATCTGGAAGGGAACATGCTCCTCTTTCGATTGATGCACCTCTCATATCTCTATGTGCTTTACTTTCCCAAATAACCGCAAAAGGAGGCGAACGTTTGTGTGCAACTGCTTGACTTTTTTGCGTCAATCTGCCATTTTCTCCATTACCCGAGGTCAGCTCCGCTCAAAGAAGGCTTCGTACATGCGATTCTGAAAAATCGAAAATTGGCCAGATCTTGCCATCGTGGTGTCATCTGGAAGGGAATATGCTCCTCTTTCGATTGATGCACCCCTCATATCTGTATGTGCTTTACTTTCGGAAATAACCGCAAAAGCAGGCGAACGTTTGTGTGCAACTACTTGACTTTTTTGCGTCAATCTGCCATTTTTTCCATTACCCGAGGTCAGCTCCGCTCAAAAAAGGCTTCGTACATGCGATTCTGAAAAATCAAAAATTGGCCAGATCTTGCAATCGTGGTGTCATCTGAAAGGGAACATGCTCCTCTTCCGATTGATGCACCCCTCATATCTCTATGTGCTTTACATTCATAAATAACCTGAAAAGGAAGTGAACGGTTGTGTGCCAATGCTTGATTTTTTTTGCGTAAATCTGCCATTTTCTCCATTACCAGAGGTCAGCACCGCTCAAGGAAGGCTCCGTATATGCAAATCTGAAATATCGAAAATTGGCCAGATCTTGGAATCGTGGTGTTATCTGGAAGGGAACATGCTCCTCTTTCGATTGATGCACCTCTCATATCTCTATGTGCTTTACTTTCGGAAATAACCGCAAAAGGAGGCGAACGTTTGTGTGCAACTGCTTGACTTTTTTGAGTCAATCTGCCATTTTCTCCATTACCCGAGGTCAGCACCGCTCAAGGAAGGTTCCGTATATGCAAATCTGAAAAATCGAAAATTGGCCAGATCTTGCAATCGTGGTGTCATCTGAAAGGGAACATGCTCCACTTTTGATTGATGCACCCCTCATATCTCTATGTGCTTTACATTCGGAATTAACCGCAAAAGCAGGTGAACGATTGTGTGCAACTGCTTGACTTTTTTGCGTCAATCTGCCATTTTCTCCATTACCCGAGGTCAGCACCGCTCAAAGAAGGCTCCGTACATGCGATTCTGAAAAATCGAAAATTGGCCAGATCTTGCAATCGTGGTGTCATCTGGAAGGGAACATGCTCCTGTTTCGATTGATGCACCTCTAATATCTCTATGTGCTTTACTTTCGGAAATAACCGCAAACGGAGGCGAACGTTTGTGTGCAACTGCTTGACTTTTTTGCGTCAATCTGCCATTTTCTCCATTACCCGAGGTCAGCTCCGCTCAAAGAAGGCTTTGTACATGCGATTCTGCAAAATCGAAAATTGGCCAGATCTTGCAATCGTGGTGTCATCTGAAAGGGAACATGCTCCACTTTTGATTGATGCACCCCTCATATCTCTATGTGCTTTACATTCGGAATCAACCGCAAAAGGAGGAAAATGTTTGTGCGCAACTGCTTGACTTATTGCGTAAATCTGCTATTTTCTCCATTACCCGAGGTTAGCTATGCTCAAAAAAGGCTTCGTACATGCGATTCTGAAAAATCGAAAATTGGCCAGATCTTGCAATCGTGGTGTCATCTGAAAGGGAACATGCTCCTCTTTCGATTGATGCACCTCTCATATCTTTATGTGCTTTACATTCGGAATGAACCGAAAAAGGAGGAAAAGGTTTGTGTGCAACTGCTTGACTTATTGCGTAAATCTGCCATTTTCTCCATTACCCGAGGTCAGCTCCGCTCAAAAAAGGCTTCGTACATGCGATTCTGAAAAATCGAAAATTGGCCAGATCTTGCAATCGTGGTGTCATCTGGAAGGGAACATGCTCCTCTTTCGATTGATGCACCTCTAATATCTCTATGTGCTTTACTTTCGGAAATAACCGCAAAAGGAGGCGAACGTTTGTGTGCAACTGCTTGACTTTTTTGCGTCAATCTGCCATTTTCTCCATTACCCGAGGTCAGCAACTCTCAAAGAAGGCTCCGTATATGCCAATCTGAAAAATCAAATATTTTTCCAGTTCTT
Source organism: Acanthaster planci (assembly GCF_054643075.1). Lineage (NCBI taxonomy): Eukaryota > Metazoa > Echinodermata > Asteroidea > Valvatida > Acanthasteridae > Acanthaster > Acanthaster planci. The sequence goes on from NC_141794.1 coordinate 7,308,421, forward strand.
CCAATCGTGGTGTCATCTGGAAGGAAACATGCTCCTCTTTCGATTGACGCACCTCTCATATCTCTATGTGCTTTACTTTCGGAAATAACTGCAAAAGGAGGCGAACGTTTGTGTGCAACTGCTTGACTTTTTTGCGTCAATCTGCCATTTTCTCCATTACCCGAGGTCAGCTCCGCTCAAGAAAGGCTTCGTACATGCGATTCTGAAAAATCTAAAATTGGCCAGATATCTCAATCGTGGTGTCATCTGGAAGGGAACATGCTCCTCTTTCGATTGATGCACCTCTCATATCTCTATGTGCTTTACTTTCCCAAATAACCGCAAAAGGAGGCGAACGTTTGTGTGCAACTGCTTGACTTTTTTGCGTCAATCTGCCATTTTCTCCATTACCCGAGGTCAGCTCCGCTCAAAGAAGGCTTCGTACATGCGATTCTGAAAAATCGAAAATTGGCCAGATCTTGCCATCGTGGTGTCATCTGGAAGGGAATATGCTCCTCTTTCGATTGATGCACCCCTCATATCTGTATGTGCTTTACTTTCGGAAATAACCGCAAAAGCAGGCGAACGTTTGTGTGCAACTACTTGACTTTTTTGCGTCAATCTGCCATTTTTTCCATTACCCGAGGTCAGCTCCGCTCAAAAAAGGCTTCGTACATGCGATTCTGAAAAATCAAAAATTGGCCAGATCTTGCAATCGTGGTGTCATCTGAAAGGGAACATGCTCCTCTTCCGATTGATGCACCCCTCATATCTCTATGTGCTTTACATTCGGAAATAACCTGAAAAGGAGGTGAACGTTTGTGTGCAACTGCTTGATTTTTTTTGCGTAAATCTGCCATTTTCTCCATTACCAGAGGTCAGCACCGCTCAAGGAAGGCTCCGTATATGCAAATCTGAAAAATCGAAAATTGGCCAGATCTTGGAATCGTGGTGTTATCTGGAAGGGAACACGCTCCTCTTTCGATTGATGCACCTCTCATATCTCTATGTGCTTTACTTTCGGAAATAACCTCAAAAGGAGGCGAACGTTTGTGTGCAACTGCTTGACTTATTGCGTAAATCTGCCATTTTCTCCATTACCCGAGGTCAGCTCCGCTCAAAGAAGGCTCCGTATATGCCAATCTGAAAAATCAAAAATTTTTCCAGTTCTTGTAATCGTGGTGTCATCTGAAAGGTAACACGCTTCTCTTTCGATTGATGCACCCCTCATATCTCTATGTGCTTTACTTTCCCAAATAACCGCAAAAGGAAGAAAAGGTATGTGTGCAACTGCTTGACTTTTTTGCGTCAATCTGCCATTTTCTCCATTACCCGAGGTCAGGCTCCGCTCAAAAAAAGGCTTCGTACATGCGATTCTGAAAAATCGAAAATTGGCCAGATCTTGCAATCGTGGTGTCATCTGGAAGGGAACATGCTCCTCTTTCGATTGATGCACCTCTAATATCTCTATGTGCTTTACTTTCGGAAATAACCGCAAAAGGAGGCGAACGTTTGTGTGCAACTGCTTGACTTTTTTGCGTCAATCTGCCATTTTCTCCATTACCCGAGGTCAGCTCCGCTCAAAGAAGGGTTTGTACATGCGATTCTGCAAAATCGAAAATTGGCCAGATCTTGCAATCGTGGTGTCATCTGAAAGGGAACATGCTCCACTTTTGATTGATGCACCCCTCATATCTCTATGTGCTTTACATTCGGAATCAACCGCAAAAGGAGGAAAATGTTTGTGCGCAACTGCTTGACTTATTGCGTAAATCTGCTATTTTCTCCATTACCCGAGGTTAGCTATGCTCAAAAAAGGCTTCGTACATGCGATTCTGAAAAATCGAAAATTGGCCAGATCTTGCAATCGTGGTGTCATCTGAAAGGGAACATGCTCCTCTTTCGATTGATGCACCTCTCATATCTTTATGTGCTTTACATTCGGAATTAACCGCAAAAGCAGGTGAACGTTTGTGTGCAACTGCTTGACTTTTTTGCGTCAATCTGCCATTTTCTCCATTACCCGAGGTCAGCACCGCTCAAAGAAGGCTCCGTATATGCCAATCTGAAAAATCAAAAATTTTTCCAGTTTTTGCAATCGTGGTGTCATCTGGAAGGGAACATGCTCCTCTTTCGATTGATGCACCTCTCATATCTCTATGTGCTTTACTTTCGGAAATAACCGCAAAAGGAGGCGAACGTTTGTGTGCAACTGCTTGGACTTTTTTTGAGTCAATCTGCCATTTTCTCCATTACCCGAGGTCAGCACCGCTCAAGGAAGGTTCCGTATATGCAAATCTGAAAAATCGAAAATTGGCCAGATCTTGCAATCGTGGTGTCATCTGAAAGGGAACATGCTCCACTTTTGATTGATGCACCCCTCATATCTCTATGTGCTTTACATTCGGAATGAACCGCAAAAGCAGGTGAACGATTGTGTGCAACTGCTTGACTTTTTTGCGTCAATCTGCCATTTTCTCCATTACCCGAGGTCAGCACCGCTCAAAGAAGGCTCCGTACATGCGATTCTGAAAAATCGAAAATTGGCCAGATCTTGCAATCGTGGTGTCATCTGGAAGGGAACATGCTCCTGTTTCGATTGATGCACCTCTAATATCTCTATGTGCTTTACTTTCGGAAATAACCGCAAAAGGAGGCGAACGTTTGTGTGCAACTGCTTGACTTTTTTGCGTCAATCTGCCATTTTCTCCATTACCCGAGGTCAGCTCCGCTCAAAGAAGGCTTCGTACATGCGATTCTGCAAAATCGAAAATTGGCCAGATCTTGCAATCGTGGTGTCATCTGAAAGGGAACATGCTCCACTTTTGATTGATGCACCCCTCATATCTCTATGTGCTTTACATTCGGAATCAACCGCAAAAGGAGGAAAAGGTTTGTGCGCAACTGCTTGACTTATTGCGTAAATCTGCTATTTTCTCCATTACCCGAGGTTAGCTATGCTCAAAAAAGGCTTCGTACATGCGATTCTGAAAAATCGAAAATTGGCCAGATCTTGCAATCGTGGTGTCATCTGAAAGGGAACATGCTCCTCTTTCGATTGATGCACCTTTCATATTATTATGTGCTTTACATTCGGAATTAACCGCAAAAGCAGGTGAACGTTTGTGTGCAACTGCTTGACTTTTTTGCGTCAATCTGCCATTTTCTCCATTACCCGAGGTCAGCACCGCTCAAAGAAGGCTCCGTATATGCCAATCTGAAAAATCAAAAATTTTTCCAGTTTTTCCAATCGTGGTGTCATCTGGAAGGGAACATGCTCCTCTTTCGATTGATGCACCTTTCATATCTCTATGTGCTTTACTTTCGGAAATAACCGCAAAAGGAGGCGAACGTTTGTGTGCAACTGCTTGACTTTTTTGAGTCAATCTGCCATTTTCTCCATTACCCGAGGTCAGCACCGCTCAAGGAAGGTTCCGTATATGCAAATCTGAAAAATCGAAAATTGGCTAGATCTTGGAATCGTGGTGTCATCTGGAAGGGAACACGCTCCTCTTTTGATTGATGCACCCCTCATATCTCTATGTGCTTTACTTTCCCAAATAACCGCAAAAGGAGGAAGAGGTTTGTGTGCAACTGCTTGACTCATTGCGTAAATTTTCTCCATTACAGGAGGTCAGCACCGCTCAAAGAAAGCTCCGTATATGCCAATCTGAAAAATCAAAAATTTTTCCAGTTCTTCCAATCGTGGTGTCATCTGGAAGGGAACATTCTCCTCTTTCGATTGATGCACCTTTCATATCTTTATGTGCTTTACATTCGGAATTAACCGCAAAAGCAGGTGAACGTTTGTGTGCAACTGCTTGACTTTTTTGCGTCAATCTGCCATTTTCTCCATTACCCGAGGTCAGCACCGCTCAAAGAAGGCTCCGTATATGCCAATCTGAAAAATCAAAAATTTTTCCAGTTCTTCCAATCGTGGTGTCATCTGGAAGGGAACATGCTCCTCTTTCGATTGATGCACCTTTCATATCTCTATGTGCTTTACTTTCGGAAATAACCGCAAAAGGAGAAAGAGGTTTGTGTGCAACTGCTTGACTCATTGCGTAAATTTTCTCCATTACAGGAGGTCAGCACCGCTCAAAGAAAGCTCCGTATATGCCAATCTGAAAAATCAAAAATTTTTCCAGTTTTTCCAATCGTGGTGTCATCTGGAAGGGAACATTCTCCTCTTTCGATGATGCACCTTTCATATCTCTATGTGCTTTACATTCGGAAATAACCGCAAAAGGAGGAAAATGTTTGTGTGCAACTGCTTGACTTATTGCCTAAATCTGCCATTTTCTCCATTACCCGAGGTCAGCTCCGCTCAAAGAAGGGTTTGTACATGCGATTCTGCAAAATCGAAAATTGGCCAGATCTTGGAATCGTGGTGTCATCTGAAAGGGAACTTGCTCCTCTTTCGATTGATGCACCCCTCATATCTCTATGTGCTTTACATTCGGAATTAACCGCAAAAGCAGGCGAACGTTTGTGTGCAACTACTTGACTTTTCTGCGTCAATCTGCCATTTTCTCCATTACCCGAGGTCAGCTCCGCTTAAAAAAGGCTTCGTACATGCGATTCTGAAAAATCAAAAATTTTTCCAGTTGTTCCAATCGTGGTGTCATCTGAAAGGGAACATGCTCCTCTTTCGATTGATGCAGGTCTCATATCTCTATGTGCTTTACATTCGGAAATAACCTGAAAAGGAGGCGAACGTTTGTGTGCAACTACTTGAGTTTTTTGCGTAAATCTGCCATTTTTCCCATTACCCGAGGTCAGCTCCGCTCAAAAAAGGCTTCGTACATGCGATTCTGAAAAATCTAAAATTGGCCAGATCTTGCAATCATGGTGTCATCTGAAAGGGAACGTGCTCCACTTTCGATTGATGCACCCCTCATATCTCTATGTGCTTTACTTTCGAAAATAACCGCAAAAGGAGGAAAAGGTTTGTGCGCAACTGCTTGACTTATTGCGTAAATCTGCCATTTTCTCCATTTCCCGAGGTCAGCTCCGCTCAAAAAAGGCTTCGTACATGCGATTCTGAAAAATCGAAAATTGGCCAGATCTTGGAATCGTGGTGTCATCTGAAAGGGAACATGCTCCACTTTCGATTGATGCGCCCCTCATATCTCTATGTGCTTTACATTCGGAATTAACCGCAAAAGGAGGAAAAGGTTTGTGCGCAACTGCTTGACTTATTGCGTAAATCTGCTATTTTCTCCATTACCCGAGGTTAGCTATAATCAAAAAAGGCTTCGTACATGCGATTCTGAAAACCGAAAATTGGCCAGGTCTTGCAATCGTGGTGTCATCTGGAAGGGAACATGCTCCTGTTTCGATTGATGCACCTCTCATATCTCTATGTGCTTTACTTTCGGAAATAACCGCAAAAGCAGGCGAACGTTTGTGTGCAACTGCTTGACCTTTTTGCGTCAATCTGCCATTTTCTCCATTACCCGAGGTCAGCACCGCTCAAGGAAGGTTCCGTATATGCAAATCTGAAAAATCGAAAATTGGCCAGATCTTGGAATCGTGGTGTCATCTGGAAGGGAACACGCTCCTCTTTTGATAGATGCACCCCTCATATCTCTATGTGCTTTACTTTCACAAATAACCGCAAAAGGAGGAAGAGGTTTGTGTGCAACTGCTTGACTTATTGCGTAAATTTTCTCCATTACCCGAGGTCAGCACCGCTCAAAGAAGGCTCCGTATATGCCAATCTGAAAAATCGAAAATTGGCCAGATCTTGCAATCGTGGTGTCATCTGGAAGGGAACATGCTCCTGTTTCGATTGATGCACCTCTCATATCTGTATGTGCTTTACTTTCGGAATTAACCGCAAAAGCAGGCGAACGTTTGTGTGCAACTGCTTGACTTTTTTGCGTCAATCTGCCATTTTCTCCATTACCCGAGGTCAGCTCCGCTCAAAGAAGGCTTCGTACATGCGATTCTGAAAAATCGAAAATTGGCCAGATCTTGCAATCGTAATGTCATCTGAAAGGGAACATGCTCCTCTTTCGATTGATGCACCTTTCATATCTTTATGTGCTTTACATTCGGAATTAACTGCAAAAGCAGGTGAACGTTTGTGTGCAACTGCTTGACTTATTGCGTAAATCTGCCATTTTCTCCATTACCCGAGGTCAGCTATGCTCAAGAAAGGCTTCGTACATGCGATTCTGAAAAATCAAAAATTGGCCAGATCTTGCAATCGTGGTGTCATCTGGAAGGGAACATGCTCCTCTTTCGATTGATGCACCTCTCATATCTCTATGTGCTTTACTTTCGGAAATAACCGCAAAAGGAGGCGAACGTTTGTGTGCAACTGCTTGACTTTTTTGCGTCAATCTGCCATTTTCTCCATTACCCGATGTCAGCAACTTTCAAAAAAGGCTTCGTACATGCGATTCTGAAAAATCAAAAATTGGCCAGATCTTGCAATCGTGGTGTCATCTGAAAGAAAACATGCCCCACTTTCGATTGATGCACCTCTCATATCTGTATGTGCTTTACTTTCGGCAATAACTGCAAAAGGAGGCGAACGTTTGTGTGCAAGTGCTGGACTTATTGCATCAATCTGCCATTTTCTCCATTACCCGATGTCAGCACCGCTCAAAGAAGGCTCCGTATATGCCAATATGAAAAATCAAAAATTTTTCCAGTTCTTGCAATCGTGGTGTCATCTCAAAGGGAACACGCTTCTCTTTCGATTGATGCACCTCTCATATCTCTATGTGCTTTATTTTCCAAAATAACTGCAAAAGGAGGAAAAGGTTTGTGTGCAACTGCTTGAGTTTTTTGCGTCAATCTGCCATTTTCTCCATTACCCGAAGTCAGCACCGCTCAAGGAAGGTTCCGTATATGCAAATCTGAAAAATCGAAAATTGGCCAGATCTTGGAATCGTGGTGTCATCTGGGAAGGGAACACGCTCCTCTTTTGATTGATGCACCCCTCATATGTCTATGGGCTTTACTTTCCCAAATAACCGCAAAAGGAGGAAGAGGTCTGTGTGCAACTGCTTGACTCATTGCGTAAATTTTCTCAATTACAGGAGGTCAGCACCGCTCAAAGAAAGCTCCGTATATGCCAATCTGAAAAATCAAAAATTTTTCGAGTTCTTCCAATCGTGTTGCCATCTGGAAGGGAACATGCTCCTCTTTCGATTGATGCACCTTTCATATCTCTATGTGCTTTACTTTCGGAAATAACCGCAAAAGGAGGAAAATGTTTGTGTGCAACTGCTTGACTTATTGCCTAAATCTGCCATTTTCTCCATTACCCGAGGTTAGCTATGCTCAAAAAAGGCTTCGTACATGCGATTCTGAAAAATCGAAAATTGGCCAGATCTTGCAATCGTGGTGTCATCTGAAAGGGAACATGCTCCTCTTTCGATTGATGCACCTCTCATATCTTTATGTGCTTTACATTCGGAATTAACCGCAAAAGCAGGTGAACGTTTGTGTGCAACTGCTTGACTTTTTTGCGTCAATCTGCCATTTTCTCCATTACCCGAGGTCAGCACCGCTCAAAGAAGGCTCCGTATATGCCAATCTGAAAAATCAAAAATTTTTCCAGTTTTTCCAATCGTGGTGTCATCTGGAAGGGAACATGCTCCTCTTTCGATTGATGCACCTTTCATATCTCTATGTGCTTTACTTTCGGAAATAACCGCAAAAGGAGGCGAACGTTTGTGTGCAACTGCTTGACTTTTTTGAGTCAATCTGCCATTTTCTCCATTACCCGAGGTCAGCACCGCTCAAGGAAGGTTCCGTATATGCAAATCTGAAAAATCGAAAATTGGCTAGATCTTGGAATCGTGGTGTCATCTGGAAGGGAACACGCTCCTCTTTTGATTGATGCACCCCTCATATCTCTATGTGCTTTACTTTCCCAAATAACCGCAAAAGGAGGAAGAGGTTTGTGTGCAACTGCTTGACTCATTGCGTAAATTTTCTCCATTACAGGAGGTCAGCACCGCTCAAAGAAAGCTCCGTATATGCCAATCTGAAAAATCAAAAATTTTTCCAGTTCTTCCAATCGTGGTGTCATCTGGAAGGGAACATTCTCCTCTTTCGATTGATGCACCTTTCATATCTCTATGTGCTTTACTTTCGGAAATAACCGCAAAAGGAGGAAAATGTTTGTGTGCAACTGCTTGACTTATTGCCTAAATCTGCCATTTTCTCCATTACCCGAGGTCAGCTCCGCTCAAAGAAGGGTTTGTACATGCGATTCTGCAAAATCGAAAATTGGCCAGATCTTGGAATCGTGGTGTCATCTGAAAGGGAACTTGCTCCTCTTTCGATTGATGCACCCCTCATATCTCTATGTGCTTTACATTCGGAATTAACCGCAAAAGCAGGCGAACGTTTGTGTGCAACTACTTGACTTTTTTGCGTCAATCTGCCATTTTCTCCATTACCCGAGGTCAGCTCCGCTTAAAAAAGGCTTCGTACATGCGATTCTGAAAAATCAAAAATTGGCCAGATGTTGCAATCGTGGTGTCATCTGAAAGGGAACATGCTCCTCTTCCAATTGATGCAGCTCTCATATCTCTATGTGCTTTACATTCGGAAATAACCTGAAAAGGAGGCGAACGTTTGTGTGCAACTGCTTGACTCTTTTGCGTAAATCTGCCATTTTCTCCATTACCCGAGGTCAGCTCCGCTCAAAAAAGGCTTCGTACATGCGATTCTGAAAAATCGAAAATTGGCCAGATCTTGCAATCGTGGTGTCATCTGGAAGGGAACATGCTCCTCTTTCGATTGATGCACCCCTCATATCTCTATGTGCTTTACTTTCGGAAATAACCGCAAAAGAAGGCGAACGTTTGTGTGCAACTGCTTGACTTTTTTGCGTCAATCTGCCATTTTCTCCATTACCCGAGGTCAGCTCCGCTCAAAGAAGGCTTCGTACATGCGATTCTGAAAAATCAAAAATTGGCCAGATCTTGGAATCGTGGTGTCATCTGAAAGGGAACATGCTCCACTTTCGATTGATGCGCCCCTCATATCTCTATGTGCTTTACATTCGGAATTAACCGCAAAAGGAGGAAAAGGTTTGTGCGCAACTGCTTGACTTATTGCGTAAATCTGCTATTTTCTCCATTACCCGAGGTTAGCTATGCTCAAAAAAGGCTTCGTACATGCGATTCTGAAAAATCGAAAATTGGCCAGATCTTGCAATCGTGGTGTCATCTGAAAGGGAACATGCTCCTCTTTCGATTGATGCACCTCTCATATCTTTATGTGCTTTACATTCGGAATTAACCGCAAAAGCAGGTGAACGTTTGTGTGCAACTGCTTGACTTTTTTGCGTCAATCTGCCATTTTCTCCATTACCCGAGGTCAGCACCGCTCAAAGAAGGCTCCGTATATGCCAATCTGAAAAATCAAAAATTTTTCCAGTTTTTCCAATCGTGGTGTCATCTGGAAGGGAACATGCTCCTCTTTCGATTGATGCACCTTTCATATCTCTATGTGCTTTACTTTCGGAAATAACCGCAAAAGGAGGCGAACGTTTGTGTGCAACTGCTTGACTTTTTTGAGTCAATCTGCCATTTTCTCCATTACCCGAGGTCAGCACCGCTCAAGGAAGGTTCCGTATATGCAAATCTGAAAAATCGAAAATTGGCTAGATCTTGGAATCGTGGTGTCATCTGGAAGGGAACACGCTCCTCTTTTGATTGATGCACCCCTCATATCTCTATGTGCTTTACTTTCCCAAATAACCGCAAAAGGAGGAAGAGGTTTGTGTGCAACTGCTTGACTCATTGCGTAAATTTTCTCCATTACAGGAGGTCAGCACCGCTCAAAGAAAGCTCCGTATATGCCAATCTGAAAAATCAAAAATTTTTCCAGTTCTTCCAATCGTGGTGTCATCTGGAAGGGAACACGCTCCTCTTTCGATTGATGCACCTCTCATATCTCTATGTGCTTTACTTTCCCAAATAACTGCAAAAGGAGGAAAATGTTTGTGTGCAACTGCTTGACTTATTGCGTAAATCTGTCATTTTCTCCATTACCCGAGGTCAGCTCCGCTCAAAGAAGGGTTTGTACATGCGATTCTGCAAAATCGAAAATTGGCCAGATCTTGGAATCGTGGTGTCATCTGAAAGGGAACTTGCTCCTCTTTCGATTGATGCACCTCTCATATCTCTATGTGCTTTACATTCGGAATTAACAGCAAAAGCAGGCGAATGTTTGTGTGCAACTACTTGACTTTTTTGCGTCAATCTGCCATTTTCTCCATTACCCGAGGTCAGCTCCGCTTAAAAAAGGCTTCGTACATGCGATTCTGAAAAATCAAAAATTGGCCAGATGTTGCAATCGTGGTGTAATCTGAAAGGGAACATGCTCCTCTTCCGATTGATGCAGCTCTCATATCTCTATGTGCTTTACATTCGGAAATAACCTGAAAAGGAGGCGAACGTTTGTGTGCAACTGCTTGACTCTTTTGCGTAAATCTGCCATTTTCTCCATTACCCGAGGTCAGCTCCGCTCAAAAAAGGCTTCGTACATGCGATTCTGAAAAATCGAAAATTGGCCAGATCTTGCAATCGTGGTGTCATCTGGAAGGGAACATGCTCCTCTTTCGATTGATGCACCCCTCATATCTCTATGTGCTTTACTTCGGAAATAACCTCAAAAGGAGGCGAACGTTTGTGTGCAACTGCTTGACTTTTTTGCGTCAATCTGCCATTTTCTCCATTACCCGAGGTCAGCTCCGCTCAAAGAAGGCTTCGTACATGCGATTCTGAAAAATCAAAAATTGGCCAGATCTTGGAATCGTGGTGTCATCTGAAAGGGAACATGCTCCACTTTCGATTGATGCGCCCCTCATATCTCTATGTGCTTTACATTCGGAATTAACCGCAAAAGGAGGAAAAGGTTTGTGCGCAACTGCTTGACTTATTGCGTAAATCTGCTATTTTCTCCATTACCCGAGGTTAGCTATAATCAAAAAAGGCTTCGTACATGCGATTCTGAAAACCGAAAATTGGCCAGATCTTGCAATCGTGGTGTCATCTGGAAGGGAACATGCTCCTGTTTCGATTGATGCACCTCTCATATCTCTATGTGCTTTACTTTCGGAAATAACCGCAAAAGCAGGCGAACGTTTGTGTGCAACTGCTTGACCTTTTTGCGTCAATCTGCCATTTTCTCCATTACCCGAGGTCAGCACCGCTCAAGGAAGGTTCCGTATATGCAAATCTGAAAAATCGAAAATTGGCCAGATCTTGGAATCGTGGTGTCATCTGGAAGGGAACACGCTCCTCTTTTGATAGATGCACCCCTCATATCTCTATGTGCTTTACTTTCACAAATAACCGCAAAAGGAGGAAGAGGTTTGTGTGCAACTGCTTGACTTATTGCGTAAATTTTCTCCATTACCCGAGGTCAGCACCGCTCAAAGAAGGCTCCGTATATGCCAATCTGAAAAATCGAAAATTGGCCAGATCTTGCAATCGTGGTGTCATCTGGAAGGGAACATGCTCCTGTTTCGATTGATGCACCTCTCATATCTGTATGTGCTTTACTTTCGGAATTAACCGCAAAAGCAGGCGAACGTTTGTGTGCAACTGCTTGACTTTTTTGCGTCAATCTGCCATTTTCTCCATTACCCGAGGTCAGCTCCGCTCAAAGAAGGCTTCGTACATGCGATTCTGAAAAATCGAAAATTGGCCAGATCTTGCAATCGTAATGTCATCTGAAAGGGAACATGCTCCTCTTTCGATTGATGCACCTTTCATATCTTTATGTGCTTTACATTCGGAATTAACTGCAAAAGCAGGTGAACGTTTGTGTGCAACTGCTTGACTTATTGCGTAAATCTGCCATTTTCTCCATTACCCGAGGTCAGCTATGCTCAAGAAAGGCTTCGTACATGCGATTCTGAAAAATCAAAAATTGGCCAGATCTTGCAATCGTGGTGTCATCTGGAAGGGAACATGCTCCTCTTTCGATTGATGCACCTCTAATATCTCTATGTGCTTTACTTTCGGAAATAACCGCAAAAGGAGGCGAACGTTTGTGTGCAACTGCTTGACTTATTGCGTAAATCTGCCATTTTCTCCATTACCCGATGTCAGCAACTTTCAAAAAAGGCTTCGTACATGCGATTCTGAAAAATCAAAAATTGGCCAGATCTTGCAATCGTGGTGTCATCTGAAAGAAAACATGCCCCACTTTCGATTGATGCACCTCTCATATCTGTATGTGCTTTACTTTCGGCAATAACCTCAAAAGGAGGCGAACGTTTGTGTGCAACTGCTTGACTTATTGCGTAAATCTGCCATTTTCTCCATTACCCGAGGTCAGCACCGCTCAAAGAAGGCTCCGTATATGCCAATCTGAAAAATCAAAAATTTTTCCAGTTCTTCCAATCGTGGTGTCATCTGAAAGGGAACACGCTCCTCTTTCGATTGATGCACCCCTAATATATCTATGTGCTTTATTTTCCAAAATAACTGCAAAAGGAGGAAAAGGTTTGTGTGCAACTGCTTGAGTTTTTTGCGTCAATCTGCCATTTTCTCCATTACCCGAGGTCAGCACCGCTCAAGGAAGGTTCCGTATATGCAAATCTGAAAAATCGAAAATTGGCCAGATCTTGGAATCGTGGTGTCATCTGGGAAGGGAACACGCTCCTCTTTTGATTGATGCACCCCTCATATGTCTATGGGCTTTACTTTCCCAAATAACCGCAAAAGGAGGAAGAGGTCTGTGTGCAACTGCTTGACTCATTGCGTAAATTTTCTCCATTACAGGAGGTCAGCACCGCTCAAAGAAAGCTCCGTATATGCCAATCTGAAAAATCAAAAATTTTTCGGGTTCTTCCAATCGTGTTGTCATCTGGAAGGGAACATGCTACTCTTTCGATTGATGCACCTTTCATATCTCTATGTGCTTTACTTTCGGAAATAACCGCAAAAGGAGGAAAATGTTTGTGTGCAACTGCTTGACTTATTGCCTAAATCTGCCATTTTCTCCATTACCCGAGGTGAGCTTCGCTCAAAGCAGGGTTTGTACATGCGATTCTGCAAAATCGAAAATTGGCCAGATCCTAGAATCGTGGTGTCATCTGAAAGGGAACTTGCTCCTCTTTCGATTGATGCACCCCTCATATCTCTATGTGCTTTACATTCGGAATTAACCGCAAAAGCAGGCGAACGTTTGTGTGCAACTACTTGACTTTTCTGCGTCAATCTGCCATTTTCTCCATTACCCGAGGTCAGCTCCGCTTAAAAAAGGCTTCGTACATGCGATTCTGAAAAATCAAAAATTGGCCAGATGTTGCAATCGTGGTGTCATCTGAAAGGGAACATGCTCCTCTTCCAATTGATGCAGCTCTCATATCTCTATGTGCTTTACATTCGGAAATAACCTGAAAAGGAGGCGAACGTTTGTGTGCAACTGCTTGACTCTTTTGCGTAAATCTGCCATTTTCTCCATTACCCGAGGTCAGCTCCGCTCAAAAAAGGCTTCGTACATGCGATTCTGAAAAATCGAAAATTGGCCAGATCTTGCAATCGTGGTGTCATCTGGAATGGAACATGCTCCTCTTTCGATTGATGCACCCCTCATATCTCTATGTGCTTTACTTTCGGCAATAACCTCAAAAGGAGGCGAACGTTTGTGTGCAACTGCTTGACTTATTGCGTAAATCTGCCATTTTCTCCATTACCCGAGGTCAGCACCGCTCAAAGAAGGCTCCGTATATGCCAATCTGAAAAATCAAAAATTTTTCCAGTTCTTCCAATCGTGGTGTCATCTGAAAGGGAACACGCTCCACTTTCGATTGATGCACCCCTCATATCTCTATGTTCTTTACTTTCCAGAATAACCGCAAAAGGAGGAAAAGGTTTGTTTGCAACTACATGACTTTTTTGCGTAAATCTGACAATTTCTCCATTACCCGAGGTTAGCTATGCTCAAAAAAGGCTTCGTACATGCGATTCTGAAAAGACGAAAATTGGCCAGATCTTGCAATCGTGGTGTCATCTGAAAGGGAACATGCTCCACTTTCGATTGATGCACCTCTCATATCTCTATGTGCTTTACATTCGGAATTAACCGCAAAAGCAGGCGAACGCATGTGTGCAACTACTTGACTTTTTTGCGTCAATCTGCCATTTTTTCCATTACCCGAGGTCAGCTTCGCTCAAAGAAGGCTTCGTACATGCGATTCTGAAAAATCGAAAATTGGCCAGATCTTGCAATCGTAATGTCATCTGAAAGGGAACATGCTCCTCTTTCGATTGATGCACCTTTCATATCTTTATGTGCTTTACATTTGGAATTAACTGCAAAAGCAGGTGAACGTTTGTGTGCAACTGCTTGACTTATTGCGTAAATCTGCCATTTTCTCCATTACCCGAGGTCAGCTATGCTCAAGAAAGGCTTCGTACATGCGATTCTGAAAAATCAAAAATTGGCCAGATGTTGCAATCGTGGTGTCATCTGAAAGGGAACATGCTCCTCTTCCAATTGATGCAGCTCTCATATCTCTATGTGCTTTACTTTCGGAAATAACCTCAAAAGGAGGCGAACGTTTGTGTGCAACTGCTTGACTTTTTTGCGTCAATCTGCCATTTTCTCCATTACCCGAGGTCAGCTCCGCTCAAAAAAGGCTTCGTACATGCGATTCTGAAAAATCGAAAATTGGCCAGATCTTGCAATCGTGGTGTCATCTGGAAGGGAACATGCTCCTCTTTCGATTGATGCACCTCTCATATCTCTATGTGCTTTACTTTCGGAAATAACCGCAAAAGGAGGCGAACGTTTGTGTGCAACTGCTTGACTTTTTTGCGTCAATCTGCCATTTTCTCCATTACCCGATGTCAGCAACTTTCAAAAAAGGCTTCGTACATGCGATTCTGAAAAATCAAAAATTGGCCAGATCTTGCAATCGTGGTGTCATCTGAAAGGGAACACGCTCCACTTTCGATTAATGCACCCCTCATATCTCTATGTGCTTTACTTTCCAAAATAACCGGAAAAGGAGGAAAAGGTTTGTGTGCAACTGCTTGACTTTTTTGCGTCAATCTGCCATTTTCTCCATTACCCGAGGTCAGCTCCGCTCAAAAAAGGCTTCGTACATGCGATTCTGAAAAATCGAAAATTGGCCAGATCTTGCAATCGTGGTGTCATCTGAAAGGGAACATGCTCCACTTTCGATTGATGCACCTCTCATATCTCTATGTGCTTTACATTCGGAATTAACTGCAAAAGCAGGCGAACGTTTGTGTGCAACTGCTTGACTTTTTTGCGTAAATCTGCCATTTTCTCCATTACCCGAGGTCAGCACCGCTCAAAAAAGGCTTCGTACATGCAATTCTGAAAAATCAAAAATTGGCCAGATCTTGCAATCGTGGTGTCATCTGAAAGGGAACATGCTCCTCTTTCGATTGATGCACCTCTCATATCTCTATGTGCTTTACTTTCGGAAATAACTGCAAAAGGAGGAAAAGGTTTGTGTGCAACTGCTTGACTTATTGCGTAAATCTGCTATTTTCTCCATTACCCGAGGTTAGCTATGCTCAAAAAAGGCTTCGTACATGCGATGGTGAAAAATCAAAAATTGGCCAGATCTTGCAATCGTGGTGTCATCTGAAAGGGAACACGCTCCACTTTCGATTGATGCACCCCTCATATCTCTATGTGCTTTACTTTCCAAAATAACCGGAAAAGGAGGAAGAGGTCTGTGTGCAACTGCTTGACTCATTGCGTAAATTTTCTCCATTACAGGAGGTCAGCACCGCTCAAAGAAAGCTCCGTATATGCCAATCTGAAAAATCAAAAATTTTTCGAGTTCTTCCAATCGTGTTGTCATCTGGAAGGGAACATGCTCCTCTTTCGAATGATGCACCTTTCATATCTCTATGTGCTTTACTTTCGGAAATAACCGCAAAAGGAGGAAAATGTTTGTGTGCAACTGCTTGACTTATTGCCTAAATCTGCCATTTTCTCCATTACCCGAGGTGAGCTCCGCTCAAAGAAGGGTTTGTACATGCGATTCTGCAAAATCGAAAATTGGCCAGATCCTAGAATTGTGGTGTCATCTGAAAGGGAACTTGCTCCTCTTTCGATTGATGCACCCCTCATATCTCTATGTGCTTTACATTCGGAATTAACCGCAAAAGCAGGCGAACGTTTGTGTGCAACTACTTGACTTTTTTGCGTCAATCTGCCATTTTCTCCATTACCCGAGGTCAGCTCCGCTTAAAAAAGGCTTCGTACATGCGATTCTGAAAAATCAAAAATTGGCCAGATGTTGCAATCGTGGTGTCATCTGAAAGGGAACATGCTCCTCTTCCAATTGATGCAGCTCTCATATCTTTATGTGCTTTACATTCGGAAATAACCTGAAAAGGAGGCGAACGTTTGTGTGCAACTGCTTGACTCTTTTGCGTAAATCTGCCATTTTCTCCATTACCCGAGGTCAGCTCCGCTCAAAAAAGGCTTCGTACATGCGATTCTGAAAAATCGAAAATTGGCCAGATCTTGCAATCGTGGTGTCATCTGGAATGGAACATGCTCCTCTTTCGATTGATGCACCCCTCATATCTCTATGTGCTTTACTTTCGGAAATAACCGCAAAAGGAGGCGAACGTTTGTGTGCAACTGCTTGACTTTTTTGCGTCAATCTGCCATTTTCTCCATTACCCGATGTCAGCAACTTTCAAAAAAGGCTTCGTACATGCGATTCTGAAAAATCGAAAATTGGCCAGATCTTGCAATCGTGGTGTCATCTGGAAGGGAACATGCTCCTCTTTCGATTGATGCACCTCTAATATCTCTATGTGCTTTACTTTCGGAAATAACCGCAAAAGCAGGCGAACGCATGTGTGCAACTACTTGACTTTTTTGCGTCAATCTGCCATTTTTTCCATTACCCGAGGTCAGCTTCGCTCAAAGAAGGCTTCGTACATGCGATTCTGAAAAATCGAAAATTGGCCAGATCTTGCAATCGTAATGTCATCTGAAAGGGAACATGCTCCTCTTTCGATTGATGCACCTTTCATATCTTTATGTGCTTTACATTCGGAATTAACTGCAAAAGCAGGTGAACGTTTGTGTGCAACTGCTTGACTTATTGCGTAAATCTGCCATTTTCTCCATTACCCGAGGTCAGCTATGCTCAAGAAAGGCTTCGTACATGCGATTCTGAAAAATCAAAAATTGGCCAGATGTTGCAATCGTGGTGTCATCTGAAAGGGAACATGCTCCTCTTCCAATTGATGCAGCTCTCATATCTCTATGTGCTTTACATTCGGAAATAACCTGAAAAGGAGGCGAAAGTTTGTGTGCAACTGCTTGACTTATTGCATAAATCTGCCATTTTCTCCATTACTAGAGTTCAGCTCCGCTAAAAAAAAGGCTTCGTACATGCGATTCTGAAAAATCAAAAATTGGCCAGATCTTGCAATCGTGGTGTCATCTGGAAGGGAAGATGCTCCTCTTTCGATTGATGCACCTTTCATATCTCTATGTGCTTTACTTTCGGAAATAACCGCAAAAGGAGGCGAACGTTTGTGTGCAACTGCTTGACTTTTTTGCGTCAATCTGCCATTTTCTCCATTACCCGAGGTCAGCAACTCTCAAAAAAGGCTTCGTACATGCGATTCTGAAAAATCAAAAATTGGCCAGATCTTGCAATCGTGGTGTCATCTGAAAGGGAACACGCTCCACTTTCGATTGATGCACCCCTCATATCTCTATGTGCTTTACTTTCCAAAATAACCGCAAAAGGAGGAAAAGGTTTGTGTGCAACTGCTTGACTTTTTTGCGTCAATCTGCCATTTTCTCCATTACCCGAGGTCAGCTCCGCTCAAAAAAGGCTTCGTACATGCGATTCTGAAAAATCGAAAATTGGCCAGATCTTGCAATCGTGGTGTCATCTGAAAGGGAACATGCTCCACTTTCGATTGATGCACCTCTCATATCTCTATGTGCTTTACATTCGGAATTAACTGCAAAAGCAGGCGAACGTTTGTGTGCAACTGCTTGACTTTTTTGCGTAAATCTGCCATTTTCTCCATTACCCGAGGTCAGCTCCGCTCAAAAAAGGCTTCGTACATGCGATTCTGAAAAATCAAAAATTGGCCAGATCTTGCAATCGTGGTGTCATCTGAAAGGGAACATGCTCCTCTTTCGATTGATGCACCTCTCATATCTCTATGTGCTTTACTTTCGGAAATAACCGCAAAAGCAGGAAAAGGTTTGTTTGCAACTGCTTGACTTATTGCGCAAATCTGCTATTTTCTCCATTACCCGAGGTTAGCTATGCTCAAAAAAGGCTTCGTACATGCGATTCTGAAAAATCAAAAATTGGCCAGATCTTGCAATCGTGGTGTCATCTGAAAGGGAACACGCTCCACTTTCGATTGATGCACCCCTCATATCTCTATGTGCTTTACTTTCCAAAATAACCGCAAAAGGAGGAAGAGGTCTGTGTGCAACTGCTTGACTCATTGCGTAAATTTTCTCCATTACAGGAGGTCAGCACCGCTCAAAGAAAGCTCCGTATATGCCAATCTGAAAAATCAAAAATTTTTCGAGTTCTTCCAATCGTGTTGTCATCTGGAAGGGAACATGCTCCTCTTTCGAATGATGCACCTTTCATATCTCTATGTGCTTTACTTTCGGAAATAACCGCAAAAGGAGGAAAATGTTTGTGTGCAACTGCTTGACTTATTGCCTAAATCTGCCATTTTCTCCATTACCCGAGGTGAGCTCCGCTCAAAGAAGGGTTTGTACATGCGATTCTGCAAAATCGAAAATTGGCCAGATCCTAGAATCGTGGTGTCATCTGAAAGGGAACTTGCTCCTCTTTCGATTGATGCACCCCTCATATCTCTATGTGCTTTACATTCGGAATTAACCGCAAAAGCAGGCGAACGTTTGTGTGCAACTACTTGACTTTTTTGCGTCAATCTGCCATTTTCTCCATTACCCGAGGTCAGCTCCGCTTAAAAAAGGCTTCGTACATGCGATTCTGAAAAATCAAAAATTGGCCAGATGTTGCAATCGTGGTGTCATCTGAAAGGGAACATGCTCCTCTTCCAATTGATGCAGCTCTCATATCTTTATGTGCTTTACATTCGGAAATAACCTGAAAAGGAGGCGAACGTTTGTGTGCAACTGCTTGACTCTTTTGCGTAAATCTGCCATTTTCTCCATTACCCGAGGTCAGCTCCGCTCAAAAAAGGCTTCGTACATGCGATTCTGAAAAATCGAAAATTGGCCAGATCTTGCAATCGTGGTGTCATCTGGAATGGAACATGCTCCTCTTTCGATTGATGCACCCCTCATATCTCTATGTGCTTTACTTTCGGAAATAACCGCAAAAGGAGGCGAACGTTTGTGTGCAACTGCTTGACTTTTTTGCGTCAATCTGCCATTTTCTCCATTACCCGAGGTCAGCAACTTTCAAAAAAGGCTTCGTACATGCGATTCTGAAAAATCTAAAATTGGCCAGATCTTGCAATCGTGGTGTCATCTGAAAGAAAACATGCCCCACTTTCGATTGATGCACCTCTCATATCTGTATATGCTTTACTTTCGGCAATAACCTCAAAAGGAGGCGAACGTTTGTGTGCAACTGCTTGACTTATTGCGTAAATCTGCCATTTTCTCCATTACCCGAGGTCAGCACCGCTCAAAGAAGGCTCCGTATATGCCAATCTGAAAAATCAAAAATTTTTCCAGTTCTTCCAATCGTGGTGTCATCTGAAAGGGAACACGCTCCACTTTCGATTGATGCACCCCTCATATATCTATGTGCTTTATTTTCCAAAATAACTGCAAAAGGAGGAAAAGGTTTGTGTGCAACTGCTTGACTCTTTTGCGTAAATCTGCCATTTTCTCCATTACCCGAGGTCAGCTCCGCTCAAAAAAGGCTTCGTACATGCGATTCTGAAAAATCGAAAATTGGCCAGATCTTGCAATCGTGGTGTCATCTGGAAGGGAACATGCTCCTCTTTCGATTGATGCACCTCTAATATCTCTATGTGCTTTACTTTCGGAAATAACCGCAAAAGCAGGCGAACGCATGTGTGCAACTACTTGACTTTTTTGCGTCAATCTGCCATTTTCTCCATTACCCGAGGTCAGCACCGCTCAAAGAAGGCTCCGTATATGCCAATCTGAAAAATCAAAAATTTTTCCAGTTCTTCCAATCGTGGTGTCATCTGAAAGGGAACACGCTCCACTTTCGATTGATGCACCCCTCATATATCTATGTGCTTTATTTTCCAAAATAACTGCAAAAGGAGGAAAAGGTTTGTGTGCAACTGCTTGACTTTTTTTGCGTCAATCTGCCATTTTCTCCATTACCCGAGGTCAGCTCCGCTCAAAAAAGGCTTCGTACATGCGATTCTGAAAAATCGAAAATTGGCCAGATCTTGCAATCGTGGTGTCATCTGGAAGGGAACATGCTCCTCTTTCGATTGATGCACCTCTAATATCTCTATGTGCTTTACTTTCGGAAATAACCGCAAAAGCAGGCGAACGCATGTGTGCAACTACTTGACTTTTTTGCGTCAATCTGCCATTTTTTCCATTACCCGAGGTCAGCTTCGCTCAAAGAAGGCTTCGTACATGCGATTCTGAAAAATCGAAAATTGGCCAGATCTTGCAATCGTAATGTCATCTGAAAGGGAACATGCTCCACTTTCGATTGATGCACCTTTCATATCTTTATGTGCTTTACATTCGGAATTAACTGCAAAAGCAGGTGAACGTTTGTGTGCAACTGCTTGACTTATTGCGTAAATCTGCCATTTTCTCCATTACCCGAGGTCAGCTATGCTCAAGAAAGGCTTCGTACATGCGATTCTGAAAAATCAAAAATTGGCCAGATGTTGCAATCGTGGTGTCATCTGAAAGGGAACATGCTCCTCTTCCAATTGATGCAGCTCTCATATCTCTATGTGCTTTACATTCGGAAATAACCTGAAAAGGAGGCGAACGTTTGTGTGCAACTGCTTGACTCTTTTGCGTAAATCTGCCATTTTCTCCATTACCCGAGGTCAGCTCCGCTCAAAAAAAGCTTCGTACATGCGATTCTGAAAAATCGAAAATTGGCCAGATCTTGCAATCGTGGTGTCATCTGGAAGGGAAGATGCTCCTCTTTCGATTGATGCACCTCTCATATCTCTATGTGCTTTACTTTCGGAAATAACCGCAAAAGGAGGCGAACGTTTGTGTGCAACTGCTTGACTTTTTTGCGTCAATCTGCCATTTTCTCCATTACCCGATGTCAGCAACTTTCAAAAAAGGCTTCGTACATGCGATTCTGAAAAATCAAAAATTGGCCAGATCTTGCAATCGTGGTGTCATCTGAAAGGGAACACGCTCCACTTTCGATTGATGCACCCCTCATATCTCTATGTGCTTTACTTTCCAAAATAACCGCAAAAGGAGGAAAAGGTTTGTGTGCAACTGCTTGACTTTTTTGCGTCAATCTGCCATTTTCTCCATTACCCGAGGTCAGCTCCGCTCAAAAAAGGCTTCGTACATGCGATTCTGAGAAATCGAAAATTGGCCAGATCTTGCAATCGTGGTGTCATCTGAAAGGGAACATGCTCCACTTTCGATTGATGCACCTCTCATATCTCTATGTGCTTTACATTCGGAATTAACTGCAAAAGCAGGCGAACGTTTGTGTGCAACTGCTTGACTTTTTTGCGTAAATCTGCCATTTTCTCCATTACCCGAGGTCAGCACCGCTCAAAAAAGGCTTCGTACATGCGATTCTGAAAAATCAAAAATTGGCCAGATCTTGCAATCGTGGTGTCATCTGAAAGGGAACATGCTCCTCTTTCGATTGATGCACCTCTCATATCTCTATGTGCTTTACTTTCGGAAATAACTGCAAAAGGAGGAAAAGGTTTGTGTGCAACTGCTTGACTTATTGCGTAAATCTGCTATTTTCTCCATTACCCGAGGTTAGCTATGCTCAAAAAAGGCTTCGTACATGCGATGGTGAAAAGGCGAAAATTCGCCAGATCTTGCAATCGTGGTGTCATCTGAAAGGGAACATGCTCCACTTTCGATTGATTCACCTCTCATATCTCTATGTGCTTTACATTCGGAATTAACCGCAAAAGCAGGCGAACGTTTGTTTGCAACTACTTGACTTTTTTACGTCAATCTGCGAATTTCGCCATTACCCGAGGTCAGCTACTCTCAAAAAAGGCTTCGTACGTGCGATTCTGAAAAATCAAAAATTGGCCAGATCTTGCAATCGTGGTGTCATCTGAAAGGGAACATGCTCCTCTTTCGATTGATGCAGCTCTCATATCTCTATGTGCTTTACTTTCGAAAATAACCGCAAAAGGAGGAAAAGGTTTGCGTGCAACTGCTTGACTTATTGCGCAAATCTGCCATTTACTCCATTACCCGAGGTAAGCACCGCTCAAAGAAGGCTTCGTACATGCGATTCTGAAAAATCGAAAATTGGCCAGATCTTGCAATCGTGGTGTCATCTGAAAGGGAACATGCTCCACTTTTGATTGATGCACCCCTCATATCTCTATGTGCTTTACATTCGGAATCAACCGCAAAAGGAGGAAAAGGTTTGTGTGCAACTGCTTGACTTATTGCGTAAATCTGCCATTTTCTCCATTACCCGAGGTCAGCACCGCTCAAGGAAGGCTCCGTATATGCGAATCTGAAAAATCAAAAATTTTTCCAGTTCTTGTAATCGTGGTGTCATCTGGAAGGGAACATGCTCCTCTTTCGATTGATGCACCTTTCATATCTCTATGTGCTTTACTTTCGGAAATAACTGCAAAAGGAGGCGAACGTTTGTGTGCAACTGCTTGACTTTTTTGCGTCAATCTGCCATTTTCTCAGTTACCCGAGGTCAACTACTCTCAAAAAAGGCTTCGTACATGCGATTCTGAAAAATCTAAAATTGGCCAGATCTTGCAATCGTGGTGTCATCTGAAAGGGAACATGCTCCACTTTCGATTGATGCACCTCTCATATCTCTATGTGCTTTACATTCGGAATTAACCGCAAAAGGAGGAAAAGGTTTGTGCGCAACTGCTTGACTTATTGCGTAAATCTGCCATTTTCTCCATTACCCGAGGTTAGCTATGCTCAAAAAAGGCTTCGTACATGCGATTCTGAAAACCGAAAATTGGCCAGATCTTGCAATCGTGGTGTCATCTGGAAGTGAACATGCTCCTCTTTCGATTGATGCACCTCTCATATCTCTATGTGCTTTACTTTCGGAAATAACCGCAAAAGCAGGCGAACGTTTGTGTGCAACTGCTTGACCTTTTTGCGTCAATCTGCCATTTTCTCCATTACCAGAGGTCAGCACCGCTCAAGGAAGGTTCCGTATATGCAAATCTGAAAAATCGAAAATTGGCCAGATCTTGGAATCGTGGTGTCATCTGGAAGGGAACACGCTCCTCTTTTGATAGATGCAACCCTCATATCTCTATGTGCTTTACTTTCCCAAATAACCGCAAAAGGAGGAAGAGGTTTGTGTGCAACTGCTTGACTTATTGCGTAAATTTTCTCCATTACCCGAGGTCAGCACCGCTCAAAGAAGGCTCCGTATATGCCAATCTGAAAAATCGAAAATTGGCCAGATCTTGCAATCGTGGTGTCATCTGGAAGGGAACATGCTCCTGTTTCGATTGATGCACCTCTCATATCTGTATGTGCTTTACTTTCGGAAATAACCGCAAAAGCAGGCGAACGTTTGTGTGCAACTGCTTGACTTTTTTGCGTCAATCTGCCATTTTCTCCATTACCCGAGGTCAGCACCGCTCAAAGAAGGCTTCGTACATGCGATTCTGAAAAATCGAAAATTAGCCAGATCTTGCAATCGTGGTGTCATCTGAAAGGGAACATGCTCCTCTTTCGATTGATGCACCTTTCATATCTTTATGTGCTTTACATTCGGAATTAACTGCAAAAGCAGGTGAACGTTTGTGTGCAACTGCTTGACTTATTGCGTAAATCTGCCATTTTCTCCATTACCCGAGGTCAGCTATGCTCAAGAAAGGCTTCGTACATGCGATTCTGAAAAATCAAAAATTGGCCAGATGTTGCAATCGTGGTGTCATCTGGAAGGGAACATGCTCCTCTTTCGATTGATGCACCTCTCATATCTCTATGTGCTTTACTTTCGGAAATAACCGCAAAAGGAGGCGAACGTTTGTGTGCAACTGCTTGACTTTTTTGCGTCAATCTGCCATTTTCTCCATTACCCGATGTCAGCAACTTTCAAAAAAGGCTTCGTACATGCGATTCTGAAAAATCAAAAATTGGCCAGATCTTGCAATCGTGGTGTCATCTGAAAGAAAACATGCCCCACTTTCGATTGATGCACCTCTCATATCTGTATGTGCTTTACTTTCGGCAATAACCTCAAAAGGAGGCGAACGTTTGTGTGCAACTGCTTGACTTATTGCGTAAATCTGCCATTTTCTCCATTACCCGAGGTCAGCACCGCTCAAAGAAGGCTCCGTATATGCCAATCTGAAAAATCAAAAATTTTTCCAGTTCTTCCAATCGTGGTGTCATCTGAAAGGGAACACGCTCCACTTTCGATTGATGCACCCCTCATATATCTATGTGCTTTATTTTCCAAAATAACTGCAAAAGGAGGAAAAGGTTTGTGTGCAACTGCTTGACTTTTTTGCGTCAATCTGCCATTTTCTCCATTACCCGAGGTCAGCTCCGCTCAAAAAAGGCTTCGTACATGCGATTCTGAAAAATCGAAAATTGGCCAGATCTTGCAATCGTGGTGTCATCTGGAAGGGAACATGCTCCTCTTTCGATTGATGCACCTCTAATATCTCTATGTGCTTTACTTTCGGAAATAACCGCAAAAGCAGGCGAACGCATGTGTGCAACTACTTGACTTTTTTGCGTCAATCTGCCATTTTTTCCATTACCCGAGGTCAGCTTCGCTCAAAGAAGGCTTCGTACATGCGATTCTGAAAAATCGAAAATTGGCCAGATCTTGCAATCGAAATGTCATCTGAAAGGGAACATGCTCCTCTTTCGATTGATGCACCTTTCATATCTTTATGTGCTTTACATTCGGAATTAACTGCAAAAGCAGGTGAACGTTTGTGTGCAACTGCTTGACTTATTGCGTAAATCTGCCATTTTCTCCATTACCCGAGGTCAGCTATACTCAAGAAAGGCTTCGTACATGCGATTCTGAAAAATCAAAAATTGGCCAGATGTTGCAATCGTGGTGTCATCTGAAAGGGAACATGCTCCTCTTCCAATTGATGCAGCTCTCATATCTCTATGTGCTTTACATTCGGAAATAACCTGAAAAGGAGGCGAACGTTTGTGTGCAACTGCTTGACTCTTTTGCGTAAATCTGCCATTTTCTCCATTACCCGAGGTCAGCTCCGCTCAAAAAAAGCTTCGTACATGCGATTCTGAAAAATCGAAAATTGGCCAGATCTTGCAATCGTGGTGTCATCTGGAAGGAAAGATGCTCCTCTTTCGATTGATGCACCTCTCATATCTCTATGTGCTTTACTTTCGGAAATAACCGCAAAAGGAGGCGAACGTTTGTGTGCAACTGCTTGACTTTTTTGCGTCAATCTGCCATTTTCTCCATTACCCGATGTCAGCAACTTTCAAAAAAGGCTTCGTACATGCGATTCTGAAAAATCAAAAATTGGCCAGATCTTGCAATCGTGGTGTCATCTGAAAGGGAACACGCTCCACTTTCGATTGATGCACCCCTCATATCTCTATGTGCTTTACTTTCCAAAATAACCGGAAAAGGAGGAAAAGGTTTGTGTGCAACTGCTTGACTTTTTTGCGTCAATCTGCCATTTTCTCCATTACCCGAGGTCAGCTCCGCTCAAAAAAGGCTTCGTACATGCGATTCTGAGAAATCGAAAATTGGCCAGATCTTGCAATCGTGGTGTCATCTGAAAGGGAACATGCTCCACTTTCGATTGATGCACCTCTCATATCTCTATGTGCTTTACATTCGGAATTAACTGCAAAAGCAGGCGAACGTTTGTGTGCAACTGCTTGACTTTTTTTCGTAAATCTGCCATTTTCTCCATTACCCGAGGTCAGCACCGCTCAAAAAAGGCTTCGTACATGCAATTCTGAAAAATCAAAAATTGGCCAGATCTTGCAATCGTGGTGTCATCTGAAAGGGAACATGCTCCTCTTTCGATTGATGCACCTCTCATATCTCTATGTGCTTTACTTTCGGAAATAACTGCAAAAGGAGGAAAAGGTTTGTGTGCAACTGCTTGACTTATTGCGTAAATCTGCTATTTTCTCCATTACCCGAGGTTAGCTATGCTCAAAAAAGGCTTCGTACATGCGATGGTGAAAAGGCGAAAATTCGCCAGATCTTGCAATCGTGGTGTCATCTGAAAGGGAACATGCTCCACTTTCGATTGATTCACCTCTCATATCTCTATGTGCTTTACATTCGGAATTAACCGCAAAAGCAGGCGAACGTTTGTTTGCAACTACTTGACTTTTTTACGTCAATCTGCGAATTTCGCCATTACCCGAGGTCAGCTACTCTCAAAAAAGGCTTCGTACGTGCGATTCTGAAAAATCAAAAATTGGCCAGATCTTGCAATCGTGGTGTCATCTGAAAGGGAACATGCTCCTCTTTCGATTGATGCACCTCTCATATCTCTATGTGCTTTACTTTCGAAAATAACCGCAAAAGGAGGAAAAGGTTTGCGTGCAACTGCTTGACTTATTGCGCAAATCTGCCATTTACTCCATTACCCGAGGTCAGCACCGCTCAAAGAAGGCTTCGTACATGCGATTCTGAAAAATCTAAAATTGGCCAGATCTTGGAATCGTGGTGTCATCTGAAAGGGAACATGCTCCTCTTTCGATTGATGCACCCCTCATATCTCTATGTGCTTTACATTCGGAATCAACCGCAAAAGGAGGAAAATGTTTGTGCGCAACTGCTTGACTTTTTTGCGTCAATCTGCCATTTTCTCCATTACCCGAGGTCAGCACCGCTCAAAGAAGGCTCCGTATATGCCAATCTGAAAAATCAAAAATTTTTCCAGTTTTTCCAATCGTGGTGTCATCTGGAAGGGAACATGCTCCTCTTTCGATTGATGCACCTTTCATATCTCTATGTGCTTTACTTTCGGAAATAACTGCAAAAGGAGGCGAACGTTTGTGTGCAACTGCTTGACTTTTTTGCGTCAATCTGCCATTTTCTCCATTACCCGAGGTCAGCTCCGCTCAAAGAAGGCTTCGTACATGCGATTCTGAAAAATCGAAAATTGGCCAGATCTTGCAATCGTGGTGTCATCTGAAAGGGAACATGCTCCACTTTCGATTGATGCGCCCCTCATATCTCTATGTGCTTTACATTCGGAATTAACCGCAAAAGGAGGAAAAGGTTTGTGCGCAACTGCTTGACTTATTGCGTAAATCTGCCATTTTCTCCATTACCCGAGGTTAGCTATGCTCAAAAAAGGCTTCGTACATGCGATTCTGAAAACCGAAAATTGGCCAGATCTTGCAATCGTGGTGTCATCTGGAAGTGAACATGCTCCTCTTTCAATTGATGCACCCCTCATATCTCTATGTGCTTTACTTTCGGAAATAACCGCAAAAGCAGGCGAACGTTTGTGTGCAACTGCTTGACCTTTTTGCGTCAATCTGCCATTTTCTCCATTACCAGAGGTCAGCACCGCTCAAGGAAGGTTCCGTATATGCAAATCTGAAAAATCGAAAATTGGCCAGATCTTGGAATCGTGGTGTCATCTGGAAGGGAACACGCTCCTCTTTTGATAGATGCAACCCTCATATCTCTATGTGCTTTACTTTCCCAAATAACCGCAAAAGGAGGAAGAGGTTTGTGTGCAACTGCTTGACTTATTGCGTAAATTTTCTCCATTACCCGAGGTCAGCACCGCTCAAAGAAGGCTCCGTATATGCCAATCTGAAATATCGAAAATTGGCCAGATCTTGCAATCGTGGTGTCATCTGGAAGGGAACATGCTCCTGTTTCGATTGATGCACCTCTCATATCTGTATGTGCTTTACTTTCGGAAATAACCGCAAAAGCAGGCGAACGTTTGTGTGCAACTGCTTGACTTTTTTGCGTCAATCTGCCATTTTCTCCATTACCCGAGGTCAGCACCGCTCAAAGAAGGCTTCGTACATGCGATTCTGAAAAATCGAAAATTAGCCAGATCTTGCAATCGTGGTGTCATCTGAAAGGGAACATGCTCCTCTTTCGATTGATGCACCTTTCATATCTTTATGTGCTTTACATTCGGAATTAACTGCAAAAGCAGGTGAACGTTTGTGTGCAACTGCTTGACTTATTGCGTAAATCTGCCATTTTCTCCATTACCCGAGGTCAGCAACTTTCAAAAAAGGCTTCGTACATGCGATTCTGAAAAATCAAAAATTGGCCAGATCTTGCAATCGTGGTGTCATCTGAAAGAAAACATGCCCCACTTTCGATTGATGCACCTCTCATATCTGTATGTGCTTTACTTTCGGCAATAACCTCAAAAGGAGGCGAACGTTTGTGTGCAACTGCTTGACTTATTGCGTAAATCTGCCATTTTCTCCATTACCCGAGGTCAGCAACGCTCAAAGAAGGCTCCGTATATGCAAATCTGAAAAATCGAAAATTGGCCAGATCTTGGAATCGTGGTGTCATCTGGGAAGGGAACACGCTCCTCTTTTGATTGATGCACCCCTCATATGTCTATGGGCTTTACTTTCCCAAATAACCGCAAAAGGAGGAAGAGGTCTGTGTGCAACTGCTTGATTCATTGCGTAAATTTTCTCCATTACAGGAGGTCAGCACCGCTCAAAGAAAGCTCCGTATATGCCAATCTGAAAAATCAAAAATTTTTCGAGTTCTTCCAATCGTGTTGTCATCTGGAAGGGAACATGCTCCTCTTTCGATTGATGCACCTTTCATATCTCTATGTGCTTTACTTTCGGAAATAACCGCAAAAGGAGGAAAATGTTTGTGTGCAACTGCTTGACTTATTGCCTAAATCTGCCATTTTCTCCATTACCCGAGGTGAGCTCCGCTCAAAGAAGGGTTTGTACATGCGATTCTGCAAAATCGAAAATTGGCCAGATCCTAGAATCGTGGTGTCATCTGAAAGGGAACTTGCTCCTCTTTCGATTGATGCACCCCTCATATCTCTATGTGCTTTACATTCGGAATTAACCGCAAAAGCAGGCGAACGTTTGTGTGCAACTACTTGACTTTTTTGCGACAATCTGCCATTTTCTCCATTACCCGAGGTCAGCTCCGCTTAAAAAAGGCTTCGTACATGCGATTCTGAAAAATCAAAAATTGGCCAGATCTTGCAATCGTGGTGTCATCTGAAAGGGAACATGCTCCTCTTCCAATTGATGCAGCTCTCATATCTCTATGTGCTTTACATTCGGAAATAACCTGAAAAGGAGGCGAACGTTTGTGTGCAACTGCTTGACTCTTTTGCGTCAATCTGCCATTTTCTCCATTACCCGAGGTCAGCTCCGCTCAAAAAAGGCTTCGTACATGCGATTCTGAAAAATCGAAAATTGGCCAGATCTTGCAATCGTGGTGTCATCTGGAATGGAACATGCTCCTCTTTCGATTGATGCACCCCTCATATCTCTATGTCACGCTTTACTTTCGGAAATAACCGCAAAAGGAGGCGAACGTTTGTGTGCAACTGCTTGACTTTTTTGCGTCAATCTGCCATTTTCTCCATTACCCGAGGTCAGCAACTTTCAAAAAAGGCTTCGTACATGCGATTCTGAAAAATCTAAAATTGGCCAGATCTTGCAATCGTGGTGTCATCTGAAAGAAAACATGCCCCACTTTCAATTGATGCACCTCTCATATCTGTATGTGCTTTACTTTCGGCAATAACCTCAAAAGGAGGCGAACGTTTGTGTGCAACTGCTTCACTTATTGCGTAAATCTGCCATTTTCTCCATTACCCGAGGTCAGCACCGCTCAAAGAAGGCTCCGTATATGCCAATCTGAAAAATCAAAAATTTTTCCAGTTCTTCCAATCGTGGTGTCATCTGAAAGGGAACACGCTCCACTTTCGATTGATGCACCCCTCATATATCTATGTGCTTTATTTTCCAAAATAACTGCAAAAGGAGGAAAAGGTTTGTGTGCAACTGCTTGACTTTTTTGCGTCAATCTGCCATTTTCTCCATTACCCGAGGTCAGCTCCGCTCAAAAAAGGCTTCGTACATGCGATTCTGCAAAATCGAAAATTGGCCAGATCTTGCAATCGTGGTGTCATCTGGAAGGGAACATGCTCCTCTTTCGATTGATGCACCTCTAATATCTCTATGTGCTTTACTTTCGGAAATAACCGCAAAAGCAGGCGAACGCATGTGTGCACCTCCTTGACTCTTTTGCGTCAATCTGCCATTTTTTCCATTACCCGAGGTCAGCTTCGCTCAAAGAAGGCTTCGTACATGCGATTCTGAAAAATCGAAAATTGGCCAGATCTTGCAATCGTAATGTCATCTGAAAGGGAACATGCTCCTCTTTCGATTGATGCACCTTTCATATCTTTATGTGCTTTACATTCGGAATTAACTGCAAAAGCAGGTGAACGTTTGTGTGCAACTGCTTGACTTATTGCGTAAATCTGCCATTTTCTCCATTACCCCGAGGTCAGCTATGCTCAAGAAAGGCTTCGTACATGCGATTCTGAAAAATCAAAAATTGGCCAGATGTTGCAATCGTGGTGTCATCTGAAAGGGAACATGCTCCTCTTCCAATTGATGCAGCTCTCATATCTCTATGTGCTTTACATTCGGAAATAACCTGAAAAGGAGGCGAACGTTTGTGTGCAACTGCTTGACTCTTTTGCGTAAATCTGCCATTTTCTCCATTACCCGAGGTCAGCTCCGCTCAAAAAAGGCTTCGTACATGCGATTCTGAAAAATCGAAAATTGGCCAGATCTTGCAATCGTGGTGTCATCTGGAAGGGAACATGCTCCTCTTTCGATTGATGCACCTCTCATATCTCTATGTGCTTTACTTTCGGCAATAACCTTAAAAGGAGGCAAACGTTTGTGTGCAACTGCTTGACTTTTTGCGTCAATCTGCCATTTTCTCCATTACCCGATGTCAGCAACTTTCAAAAAAGGCTTCGTACATGCGATTCTGAAAAATCGAAAATTGGCCAGATCTTGCAATCGTGGTGTCATCTGGAAGGGAACATGCTCCTCTTTCGATTGATGCACCCCTCATATCTCTATGTGCTTTACTTTCCAAAATAACCGAAAAAGGAGGAAAAGGTTTGTGTGCAACTGCTTGACTTTTTTGCGTCAATCTGCCATTTTCTCCATTACCCCGAGTTCAGCTCCGCTCAACAAACGCTTCGTACATGGGATTCTGAAAAGAAGAAAATTGACCAGATCTTGCAATCGTCGTGTCATCTGAAAGGGAACATGCTCCACTTTCGATTGATGCACCTCTCATATCTCTATGTGCTTTACATTTGGAATTAACTGCAAAAGCAGGCGAACGTTTGTGTGCAACTGCTTGACTTTTTTTCGTAAATCTGCCATTTTCTCCATTACCCGAGGTCAGCACCGCTCAAAAAAGGCTTCGTACATGCAATTCTGAAAAATCAAAAATTGGCCAGATCTTGCAATCGTGGTGTCATCTGAAAGGAAACATGCTCCTCTTTCGATTGATGCACCTCTCATATCTCTATGTGCTTTACTTTCGGAAATAACTGCAAAAGGAGGAAAAGGTTTGTGTGCAACTGCTTGACTTATTGCGTAAATCTGCTATTTTCTCCATTACCCGAGGTTAGCTATGCTCAAAAAAGGCTTCGTACATGCGATGGTGAAAAGGCGAAAATTCGCCAGATCTTGCAATCGTGGTGTCATCTGAAAGGGAACATGCTCCACTTTCGATTGATTCACCTCTCATATCTCTATGTGTTTTACATTCGGAATTAACCGCAAAAGCAGGCGAACGTTTGTTTGCAACTACTTGACTTTTTTGCGTCAATCTGCCATTTTCTCCATTACCCGAGGTCAGCTCCGCTCAAAAAAGGCTTCGTACATGCGATTCTGAAAAATCAAAAATTGGCCAGATCTTGCAATCGTGGTGTCATCTGAAAGGGAACACGCTCCTTTTTCGATTGATGCACCCCTCATATCTCTATGTGCCTTACTTTCCCAAATAACCGCAAAAGGAGGAAGAGGTTTGTGTGCAACTGCTTGACTTATTGCGTAAATCTGCCATTTTCTCCATTACCCGAGGTCAGCACCGCTCAAAAAAGGCTTCGTACATGCGATTCTGAAAAATCTAAAATATGCCAGATCTTGCAATCGTGGTGTCATCTGAAAGGGAACATGCTCCACTTTCGATTGATGCACCTTTCATATCTCTATGTGCTTTACATTCGGAATTAACTGCAAAAGCAGGCGAACGTTTGCGTGCAACTGCTTGACTTATTGCGTAAATCTGCTATTTTCTCCATTACCCGAGGTTAGCTATGCTCAAAAAAGGCTTCGTACATGCGATTCTGAAAAATCGAAAATTGGCCAGATCTTGCAATCGTGGTGTCATCTGGAAGGGAACATGCTCCTCTTTCGATTGATGCACCTCTCATATCTCTATGTGCTTTACTTTCGGAAATAACCGCAAAAGGAGGCGAACGTTTGTGTGCAACTGCTTGACTTTTTTGCGTCAATCTGCCATTTTCTCCATTACCCGATGTCAGCAACTTTCAAAAAAGGCTTCGTACATGCGATTCTGAAAAATCAAAAATTGGCCAGATCTTGCAATCGTGGTGTCATCTGAAAGAAAACATGCCCCACTTTCGATTGATGCACCTCTCATATCTGTATGTGCTTTACTTTCGGCAATAACCTCAAAAGGAGGCGAACGTTTGTGTGCAACTGCTTGACTTATTGCGTAAATCTGCCATTTTCTCCATTACCCGAGGTCAGCACCGCTCAAAGAAGGCTCCGTATATGCGATTCTGAAAAAATCAAAAATTTTTCCAGTTCTTCCAATCGTGGTGTCATCTGAAAGGGAACACGCTCCACTTTCGATTGATGCACCCCTCATATATCTATGTGCTTTATTTTCCAAAATAACTGCAAAAGGAGGAAAAGGTTTGTGTGCAACTGCTTGACTTTTTTGCGTCAATCTGCCATTTTCTCAATTACCCGAGGTCAGCTCCGCTCAAAGAAGGCTTCGTACATGCGATTCTGCAAAATCGAAAATTGGCCAGATCTTGCAATCGTGGTGTCATCTGAAAGGGAACATGCTCCACTTTTGATTGATGCACCCCTCATATCTCTATGTGCTTTACATTCGGAATCAACCGCAAAAGGAGGAAAATGTTTGTGCGCAACTGCTTGACTTTTTTGCGTCAATCTGCCATTTTCTCCATTACCCGAGGTCAGCACCGCTCAAAGAAGGCTCCGTATATGCCAATCTGAAAAATCAAAAATTTTTCCAGTTTTTCCAATCGTGGTGTCATCTGGAAGGGAACATGCTCCTCTTTCGATTGATGCACCTTTCATATCTCTATGTGCTTTACTTTCGGAAATAACCGCAAAAGGAGGCGAACGTTTGTGTGCAACTGCTTGACTTATTGCGTAAATCTGCCATTTTCTCCATTACCCGAGGTCAGCTATGCTCAAGAAAGGCTTCGTACATGCGATTCTGAAAAATCAAAAATTGGCCAGATCTTGCAATCGTGGTGTCATCTGGAAGGGAACATGCTCCTCTTTCGATTGATGCACCTCTCATATCTCTATGTGCTTTACTTTCGGAAATAACCGCAAAAGCAGGCGAACGCATGTGTGCAACTACTTGACTTTTTTGCGTCAATCTGCCATTTTTTCCATTACCCGAGGTCAGCTTCGCTCAAAGAAGGCTTCGTACATGCGATTCTGAAAAATCGAAAATTGGCCAGATCTTGCAATCGTAATGTCATCTGAAAGGGAACATGCTCCTCTTTCGATTGATGCACCTTTCATATCTTTATGTGCTTTACATTCGGAATTAACTGCAAAAGCAGGTGAACGTTTGTGTGCAACTGCTTGACTTATTGCGTAAATCTGCCATTTTCTCCATTACCCGAGGTCAGCTATGCTCAAGAAAGGCTTCGTACATGCGATTCTGAAAAATCAAAAATTGGCCAGATCTTGCAATCGTGGTGTCATCTGAAAGGGAACATGCTCCTCTTTCGATTGATGCAGCTCTCATATCTCCATGTGCTTTACATTCGGAAATAACCTGAAAAGGAGGCGAACGTTTGTGTGCAACTGCTTGACTTTTTTGCGTCAATCTGCCATTTTCTCCATTACCCGAGGCCAGCTATGCTCAAAGAAGGCTCCGTATATGCGAATCTGAAATATAAAAAATTTTTCCAATTCTTGCAATCGTGGTGTCATCTGGAAAGGAACATGCTCCTCTTTCGATTGATGCACCTCTCATATCTCTATGTGCTTTACTTTCGGAAATAACCTCAAAAGGAGGCGAACGTTTGTGTGCAACTGCTTGACTTGTTGCGTCAATCTGCCCATTTTCTCAATTACCCGAGGTCAGCTCCGCTCAAAGAAGGCTTCGTACATGCGATTCTGCAAAATCGAAAATTGGCCAGATCTTGCAATCGTGGTGTCATCTGAAAGGGAACATGCTCCACTTTTGATTGATGCACCCCTCATATCTCTATGTGCTTTACATTCGGAATCAACCGCAAAAGGAGGAAAATGTTTGTGCGCAACTGCTTGACTTTTTTTGCGTCAATCTGCCATTTTTCTCCATTCCCCGAGGCAAGCACCGCTCAAAGAAGGCTCCGTATATGCCAATCTGAAAAATCAAAAATTTTTCCAGTTTTTCCAATCGTGGTGTCATCTGGAAGGGAACATGCTCCTCTTTCGATTGATGCACCTTTCATATCTCTATGTGCTTTACTTTCGGAAATAACCGCAAAAGGAGGCGAACGTTTGTGTGCAACTGCTTGACTTATTGCGTAAATCTGCCATTTTCTCCCATTACCCGAGGTTAGCTATGCTCAAGAAAGGCTTCGTACATGCGATTCTGAAAAATCAAAAATTGGCCAGATCTTGCAATCGTGGTGTCATCTGGAAGGGAACATGCTCCTCTTTCGATTGATGCACCTCTCATATCTGTATGTGCTTTACTTTCGGAAATAACCGCAAAAGCAGGCGAACGTTTGTGTGCAACTACTTGACTTTTTTGCGTCAATCTGCCATTTTTTCCATTACCCGAGGTCAGCTCCGCTCAAAGAAGGCTTCGTACATGCGATTCTGAAAAATCGAAAATTGGCCAGATCTTGCAATCGTAATGTCATCTGAAAGGGAACATGCTCCTCTTTCGATTGATGCACCTTTCATATCTTTATGTGCTTTACATTCGGAATTAACTGCAAAAGCAGGTGAACGTTTGTGTGCAACTGCTTGACTTATTGCGTAAATCTGCCATTTTCTCCATTACCCGAGGTCAGCTATGCTCAAGAAAGGCTTCGTACATGCGATTCTGAAAAATCAAAAATTGGCCAGATGTTGCAATCGTGGTGTCATCTGAAAGGGAACATGCTCCTCTTCCAATTGATGCAGCTCTCATATCTCTATGTGCTTTACATTCGGAAATAACCTGAAAAGGAGGCGAACGTTTGTGTGCAACTGCTTGACTCTTTTGCGTAAATCTGCCATTTTCTCCATTACCCGAGGTCAGCTCCGCTCAAAAAAAGCTTCGTACATGCGATTCTGAAAAATCGAAAATTGGCCAGATCTTGCAATCGTGGTGTCATCTGGAAGGGAAGATGCTCCTCTTTCGATTGACGCACCTCTCATATCTCTATGTGCTTTACTTTCGGAAATAACCTCAAAAGGAGGCGAACGTTTGTGTGCAACTGCTTGACTTTTTTGCGTCAATCTGCCATTTTCTCCATTACCCGATGTCAGCAACTTTCAAAAAAGGCTTCGTACATGCGATTCTGAAAAATCAAAAATTGGCCAGATCTTGCAATCGTGGTGTCATCTGAAAGGGAACACGCTCCACTTTCGATTGATGCACCCCTCATATCTCTATGTGCTTTACTTTCCAAAATAACCGGAAAAGGAGGAAAAGGTTTGTGTGCAACTGCTTGACTTTTTTGCGTCAATCTGCCATTTTCTCCATGACCCGAGGTCAGCTCCGCTCAAAAAAGGCTTCGTACATGCGATTCTGAAAAATCGAAAATTGGCCAGATCTTGCAATCGTGGTGTCATCTGAAAGGGAACATGCTCCACTTTCGATTGATGCACCTCTCATATCTCTATGTGCTTTACATTTGATTAACTGCAAAAGCAGGCGAACGTTTGTGTGCAACTGCTTGACTTTTTTGCGTCAATCTGCCATTTTCTCCATGACCCGAGGTCAGCTCCGCTCAAAAAAGGCTTCGTACGTGCTATTCTGAAAAATCAAAAATTGGCCAGATCTTGCAATCGTGGTGTCATCTGGAAGGAAACATGCTCCTCTTTCGATTGATGCACCTCTGATATCTTTATGGCTTTACTTTCGGAAATAACCGCAAAAGGAGGCGAACGTTTGTGTGCAACTGCTTGACTTATTGCGTAAATCTGCTATTTTCTCCATTACCCGAGGTTAGCTATGCTCAAAAAAGGCTTCGTACATGCGATGGTGAAAAGGCGAAAATTCGCCAGATCTTGCAATCGTGGTGTCATCTGAAAGGGAACATGCTCCACTTTCGATTGATTCACCTCTCATATCTCTATGTGCTTTACATTCGGAATTAACCGCAAAAGCAGGCGAACGTTTGTTTGCAACTACTTGACTTTTTTGCGTCAATCTGCCAATTTCTCCATTACCCGAGGTCAACTACTCTCAAAAAAGGCTTCGTACATGCGATTCTGAAAAATCTAAAATTGGCCAGATTTTGCAATCGTGGTGTCATCTGAAAGGGAACATGCTCCTCTTTCGATTGATGCACCTCTCATATCTCTATGTGCTTTACTTTCGAAAATAACCGCAAAAGGAGGAAAAGGTTTGCGTGCAACTGCTTGACTTATTGCGCAAATCTGCCATTTACTCCATTACCCGAGGTAAGCACCGCTCAAAGAAGGCTTCGTACATGCGATTCTGAAAAATCGAAAATTGGCCAGATCTTGCAATCGTGGTGTCATCTGAAAGGGAACATGCTCCACTTTTGATTGATGCACCCCTCATATCTCTATGTGCTTTACATTCGGAATCAACCGCAAAAGGAGGAAAATGTTTGTGCGCAACTGCTTGACTTTTTTGCGTCAATCTGCCATTTTCTCCATTACCCGAGGTCAGCACCGCTCAAAGAAGGCTCCGTATATGCCAATCTGAAAAATCAAAAATTTTTCCAGTTCTTCCAATCGTGGTGTCATCTGGAAGGGAACATGCTCCTCTTTCGATTGATGCACCTCTCATATCTCTATGTGCTTTACTTTCGGAAATAACTGCAAAAGGAGGCGAACGTTTGTGTGCAACTGCTTGACTTTTTTGCGTCAATCTGCCATTTTCTCCATTACCCGAGGTCAGCTCCGCTCAAAGAAGGCTTCGTACATGCGATTCTGAAAAATCGAAAATTGGCCAGATCTTGCAATCGTGGTGTCATCTGAAAGGGAACATGCTCCACTTTCGATTGATGCACCTCTCATATCTCTATGTGCTTTACATTCGGAATTAACTGCAAAAGCAGGCGAACGTTTGCGTGCAACTGCTTGACTTATTGCGTAAATCTGCCATTTTCTCCATTACCCGAGGTCAGCTATGCTCAAGAAAGGCTTCGTACATGCGATTCTGAAAAATCAAAAATTGGCCAGATCTTGCAATCGTGGTGTCATCTGGAAGGGAACATGCTCCTCTTTCGATTGATGCACCTCTCATATCTCTATGTGCTTTACTTTCGGAAATAACCGCAAAAGGAGGCGAACGTTTGTGTGCAACTGCTTGACTTTTTTGCGTCAATCTGCCATTTTCTCCATTACCCGATGTCAGCAACTTTCAAAAAAGGCTTCGTACATGCGATTCTGAAAAATCAAAAATTGGCCAGATCTTGCAATCGTGGTGTCATCTGAAAGAAAACATGCCCCACTTTCGATTGATGCACCTCTCATATCTGTATGTGCTTTACTTTCGGCAATAACCTCAAAAGGAGGCGAACGTTTGTGTGCAACTGCTTGACTTATTGCGTAAATCTGCCATTTTCTCCATTACCCGAGGTCAGCACCGCTCAAAGAAGGCTCCGTATATGCCAATCTGAAAAATCAAAAATTTTTCCAGTTCTTCCAATCGTGGTGTCATCTGAAAGGGAACACGCTCCACTTTCGATTGATGCACCCCTCATATATCTATGTGCTTTATTTTCCAAAATAACTGCAAAAGGAGGAAAAGGTTTGTGTGCAACTGCTTGACTTTTTTGCGTCAATCTGCCATTTTCTCCATTACCCGAGGTCAGCTCCGCTCAAAGAAGGCTTCGTACATGCGATTCTGCAAAATCGAAAATTGGCCAGATCTTGCAATCGTGGTGTCATCTGAAAGGGAACATGCTCCACTTTTGATTGATGCACCCCTCATATCTCTATGTGCTTTACATTCGGAATCAACCGCAAAAGGAGGAAAATGTTTGTGCGCAACTGCTTGACTTTTTTGCGTCAATCTGCCATTTTCTCCATTACCCGAGGTCAGCACCGCTCAAAGAAGGCTCCGTATATGCCAATCTGAAAAATCAAAAATTTTTCCAGTTTTTCCAATCGTGGTGTCATCTGGAAGGGAACATGCTCCTCTTTCGATTGATGCACCTTTCATATCTCTATGTGCTTTACTTTCGGAAATAACCGCAAAAGGAGGCGAACGTTTGTGTGCAACTGCTTGACTTTTTGCGTAAATCTGCCCTTTTTCTCCATTACCCGAGGTCAGCTATGCTCAAAAAAGGCTTCGTACATGCGATTCTGAAAAATCAAAAATTGGCCAGATCTTGCAATCGTGGTGTCATCTGGAAGGGAACATGCTCCTCTTTCGATTGATGCACCTCTCATATCTCTATGTGCTTTACTTTCGGAAATAACCGCAAAAGGAGGCGAACGTTTGTGTGCAACTGCTTGACTTTTTTGCGTCAATCTGCCATTTTCTCCATTACCCGAGGTCAGCTATGCTCAAAGAAGGCTCCGTATATGCCAATCTGAAAAATCAAACATTTTTCCAGTTCTTCCAATCGTGGTGTCATCTGAAAGGGAACACGCTCCACTTTCGATTGATGCACCCCTCATATATCTATGTGCTTTATTTTCCAAAATAACCGCAAAAGGAGGAAAAGGTTTGTGTGCAACTGCTTGACTATTTTGCGTCAATCTGCCATTTTCTCCATTACCCAAGGTCAGCTTCGCTCAAAGAAGGCTTCGTACATGCGATTCTGCAAAATCGAAAATTGGCCAGATCTTGCAATCGTGGTGTCATCTGAAAGGGAACATGCTCCACTTTTGATTGATGCACCCCTCATATCTCTATGTGCTTTACATTCGGAATCAACCGCAAAAGGAGGAAAAGGTTTGTGCGCAACTGCTTGACTTATTGCGTAAATCTGCTATTTTCTCCATTACCCGAGGTTAGCTATGCTCAAAAAAGGCTTCGTACATGCGATTCTGAAAAATCGAAAATTGGCCAGATCTTGCAATCGTGGTGTCATCTGGAAGGGAACATGCTCCTGTTTCGATTGATGCACCTCTCATATCTCTATGTGCTTTACTTTCGGAAATAACCGCAAAAGGAGGCGAACGTTTGTGTGCAACTGCTTGACTTATTGCGTAAATCTGCCATTTTCTCCATTATCCGAGGTCAGCTATGCTCAAGAAAGGCTTCGTACATGCGATTCTGAAAAATCAAAAATTTTTCCAGTTCTTCCAATCGTGGTGTCATCTGAAAGGGAACACGCTCCACTTTCGATTGATGCACCCCTCATATATCTATGTGCTTTACTTTCGGAAATAACCGCAAAAGGAGGCGAACGTTTGTGTGCAACTGCTTGACTTTTTTGCGTCAATCTGCCATTTTCTCCATTACCCGAGGTCAGCACCGCTCAAAGAAGGCTCCGTATATGCCAATCTGAAAAATCAAAAATTTTTCCAGTTCTTCCAATCGTGGTGTCATCTGAAAGGGAACATGCTCCTCTTTCGATTGATGCACCTTTCATATCTCTATGTGCTTTACTTTCGGAAATAACCGCAAAAGGAGGCGAACGTTTGTGTGCAACTGCTTGACTCTTTTGCGTCAATCTGCTATTTTCTCCATTACCCGAGGTCAGCTCCGCTCAAAGAAGGCTTCGTACATGCGATTCTGAAAAATCGAAAATTGGCCAGATCTTGCAATCGTGGTGTCATCTGGAAGGGAACATGCTCCTCTTTCGATTGATGCACCTCTCATATCTCTATGTGCTTTACTTTCGGAAATAACCGCAAAAGGAGGCGAACGTTTGTGTGCAACTGCTTGACTTTTTTGCGTCAATCTGCCATTTTCTCCATTACCCGAGGTCAGCTCCGCTCAAAGAAGGCTTCGTACATGCGATTCTGCAAAATCGAAAATTGGCCAGATCTTGCAATCGTGGTGTCATCTGAAAGGGAACATGCTCCACTTTTGATTGATGCACCCCTCATATCTCTATGTGCTTTACATTCGGAATCAACCGCAAAAGGAGGAAAAGGTTTGTGTGCAACTGCTTGACTTATTGCGTAAATCTGCTATTTTCTCCATTACCCGAGGTTAGCTATGCTCAAAAAAGGCTTCGTACATGCGATTCTGAAAAATCGAAAATTGGCCAGATCTTGCAATCGTGGTGTCATCTGGAAGGGAACATGCTCCTGTTTCGATTGATGCACCTCTCATATCTCTATGTGCTTTACTTTCGGAAATAACCGCAAAAGGAGGCGAACGTTTGTGTGCAACTGCTTGACTTATTGCGTAAATCTGCCATTTTCTCCATTACCCGAGGTCAGCTATGCTCAAGAAAGGCTTCGTACATGCGATTCTGAAAAATCAAAAATTGGCCAGATCTTGCAATCGTGGTGTCATCTGGAAGGGAACATGCTCCTCTTTCGATTGATGCACCTCTCATATCTCTATGTGCTTTACTTTCGGAAATAACCGCAAAAGGAGGCGAACGTTTGTATGCAACTGCTTGACTTTTTTGCGTCAATCTGCCATTTTCTCCATTACCCGATGTCAGCAACTTTCAAAAAAGGCTTCGTACATGCGATTCTGAAAAATCTAAAATTGGCCAGATCTGGCAATCGTGGTGTCATCTGAAAGGGAACACGCTCTACTTTCGATTGATGCACCCCTCATATCTGTATGTGCTTTACTTTCGGCAATAACCTCAAAAGGAGGCGAACGTTTGTGTGCAACTGCTTGACTTATTGCGTAAATCTGCCATTTTCTCCATTACCCGAGGTCAGCTCCGCTCAAAAAAGGCTTCGTACATGCGATTCTGATAAATCGAAAATTGGCCAGATCTTGCAATCGTGGTGTCATCTGGAAGGGAACATGCTCCTCTTTCGATTGATGCACCTCTAATATCTCTATGTGCTTTACTTTCGGAAATAACCGCAAAAGGAGGCGAACGTTTGTGTGCAACTGCTTGACTTTTTTGCGTCAATCTGCCATTTTCTCCATTACCCGAGGTCAGCTCCGCTCAAAGAAGGCTTCGTACATGCGATTCTGCAAAATCGAAAATTGGCCAGATCTTGCAATCGTGGTGTCATCTGAAAGGGAACATGCTCCACTTTTGATTGATGCACCCCTCATATCTCTATGTGCTTTACATTCGGAATCAACCGCAAAAGGAGGAAAAGGTTTGTGCGCAACTGCTTGACTTATTGCGTAAATCTGCTATTTTCTCCATTACCCGAGGTTAGCTATGCTCAAAAAAGGCTTCGTACATGCGATTCTGAAAAATCGAAAATTGGCCAGATCTTGCAATCGTGGTGTCATCTGAAAGGGAACATGCTCCTCTTTCGATTGATGCACCTCTCATATCTCTATGTGCTTTACTTTCGGAAATAACCGCAAAAGGAGGCGAACGTTTGTGTGCAACTGCTTGACTTTTTTGCGTCAATCTGCCATTTTCTCCATTACCCGATGTCAGCAACTTTCAAAAAAGGCTTCGTACATGCGATTCTGAAAAATCAAAAATTGGCCAGATCTTGCAATCGTGGTGTCATCTGAAAGAAAACATGCCCCACTTTCGATTGATGCACCTCTCATATCTGTATGTGCTTTACTTTCGGCAATAACCTCAAAAGGAGGCGAACGTTTGTGTGCAACTGCTTGACTTATTGCGTAAATCTGCCATTTTCTCCATTACCCGAGGTCAGCACCGCTCAAAGAAGGCTCCGTATATGCCAATCTGAAAAATCAAAAATTTTTCCAGTTCTTCCAATCGTGGTGTCATCTGAAAGGGAACACGCTCCACTTTCGATTGATGCACCCCTCATATATCTATGTGCTTTATTTTCCAAAATAACCGCAAAAGGAGGAAAAGGTTTGTGTGCAACTGCTTGACTTTTTTGCGTCAATCTGCCATTTTCTCCATTACCCGAGGTCAGCTTCGCTCAAAGAAGGCTTCGTACATGCGATTCTGCAAAATCGAAAATTGGCCAGATCTTGCAATCGTGGTGTCATCTGAAAGGGAACATGCTCCACTTTTGATTGATGCACCCCTCATATCTCTATGTGCTTTACATTCGGAATTAACCGCAAAAGGAAAAAAAGGTTTGTGCGCAACTGCTTGACTTTTTTGCGTAAATCTGCCATTTTCTCCATTACCTGAGGTCAGCACCGCTCAAAGAAGGCTCCGTATATGCCAATCTGAAAAATCAAAAATTTTTCCAGTTTTTGCAATCGTGGTGTCATCTGGAAGGGAACATGCTCCTCTTTCGATTGATGCACCTTTCATATCTCTATGTGCTTTACTTTCGGAAATAACCGCAAAAGGAGGCGAACGTTTGTGTGCAACTGCTTGACTTATTGCGTAAATCTGCCATTTTCTCCATTACCCGAGGTCAGCTATGCTCAAGAAAGGCTTCGTACATGCGATTCTGAAAAATCAAAAATTGGCCAGATCTTCCAATCGTGGTGTCATCTGGAAGGGAACATGCTCCTCTTTCGATTGATGCACCTCTCATGTCTTTATGTGCTTTACTTTCGGAAATAACCGCAAAAGGAGGCGAACGTTTGTGTGCAACTGCTTGACTTTTTTGCGTCAATCTGCCATTTTCTCCATTACCCGAGGTCAGCTCCGCTCAAAGAAGGCTCCGTATATGCCAATCTGAAAAATCAAAAATTTTTCCAGTTCTTCCAATCGTGGTGTCATCTGAAAGGGAACATGCTCCTCTTTCGATTGATGCACCTTTCATATCTCTATGTGCTTTACTTTCGGAAATAACCGCAAAAGGAGGCGAACGTTTGTGTGCAACTGCTTGACTCTTTTGCGTCAATCTGCTATTTTCTCCATTACCCGAGGTCAGCTCCGC
This sequence comes from Acanthaster planci, assembly GCF_054643075.1. Classification (NCBI taxonomy): domain Eukaryota; kingdom Metazoa; phylum Echinodermata; class Asteroidea; order Valvatida; family Acanthasteridae; genus Acanthaster; species Acanthaster planci. The sequence goes on from NC_141794.1 coordinate 7,351,948, forward strand.
TCAAAGAAGGCTTCGTACATGCGATTCTGATAAATCGAAAATTGGCCAGATCTTGCAATCGTGGTGTCATCTGGAAGGGAACATGCTCCTCTTTCGATTGATGCACCTCTCATATCTCTATGTGCTTTACTTTCGGAAATAACCGCAAAAGGAGGCGAACGTTTGTGTGCAACTGCTTGACTTTTTTGCGTCAATCTGCCATTTTCTCCATTACCCGAGGTCAGCTCCGCTCAAAGAAGGCTTCGTACATGCGATTCTGCAAAATCGAAAATTGGCCAGATCTTGCAATCGTGGTGTCATCTGAAAGGGAACATGCTCCACTTTTGATTGATGCACCCCTCATATCTCTATGTGCTTTACATTCGGAATCAACCGCAAAAGGAGGAAAAGGTTTGTGCGCAACTGCTTGACTTATTGCGTAAATCTGCTATTTTCTCCATTACCCGAGGTTAGCTATGCTCAAAAAAGGCTTCGTACATGCGATTCTGAAAAATCGAAAATTGGCCAGATCTTGCAATCGTGGTGTCATCTGGAAGGGAACATGCTCCTGTTTCGATTGATGCACCTCTCATATCTCTATGTGCTTTACTTTCGGAAATAACCGCAAAAGGAGGCGAACGTTTGTGTGCAACTGCTTGACTTATTGCGTAAATCTGCCATTTTCTCCATTACCCGAGGTAAGCTATGCTCAAGAAAGGCTTCGTACATGCGATTCTGAAAAATCAAAAATTGGCCAGATCTTGCAATCGTGGTGTCATCTGAAAGGGAACATGCTCCTCTTTCGATTGATGCACCTCTCATATCTCTATGTGCTTTACTTTCGGAAATAACCGCAAAAGGAGGCGAACGTTTGTATGCAACTGCTTGACTTTTTTGCGTCAATCTGCCATTTTCTCCATTACCCGATGTCAGCAACTTTCAAAAAAGGCTTCGTACATGCGATTCTGAAAAATCTAAAATTGGCCAGATCTGGCAATCGTGGTGTCATCTGAAAGAAAACATGCCCCACTTTCGATTGATGCACCTCTCATATCTGTATGTGCTTTACTTTCGGCAATAACCTCAAAAGGAGGCGAACGTTTGTGTGCAACTGCTTGACTTATTGCGTAAATCTGCCATTTTCTCCATTACCCGAGGTCAGCTCCGCTCAAAAAAGGCTTCGTACATGCGATTCTGATAAATCGAAAATTGGCCAGATCTTGCAATCGTGGTGTCATCTGGAAGGGAACATGCTCCTCTTTCGATTGATGCACCTCTAATATCTCTATGTGCTTTACTTTCGGAATCAACCGCAAAAGGAGGAAAATGTTTGTGCGCAACTGCTTGACTTATTGCGTAAATCTGCTATTTTCTCCATTACCCGATGTCAGCTATGCTCAAAAAAGGCTTCGTGTACATGCGATTCTGAAAAATCGAAAATTGGCCAGATCTTGCAATCGTGGTGTCATCTGAAAGGGAACATGCTCCTCTTTCGATTGATGCACCTCTCATATCTCTATGTGCTTTACTTTCGGAAATAACCGCAAAAGGAGGCGAACGTTTGTGTGCAACTGCTTGACTTTTTTGCGTCAATCTGCCATTTTCTCCATTACCCGATGTCAGCAACTTTCAAAAAAGGCTTCGTACATGCGATTCTGAAAAATCAAAATTGGCCAGATCTTGCAATCGTGGTGTCATCTGAAACAAAACATCCCCCACTTTCGATTGTTGCACCTCTCATATCTGTATGTGCTTTACTTTCGGCAATAACCTCAAAAGGAGGCGAACGTTTGTGTGCAACTGCTTGACTTATTGCGTAAATCTGCCATTTTCTCCATTACCCGAGGTCAGCAACGCTCAAAGAAGGCTCCGTATATGCCAATCTGAAAAATCAAAAATTTTTCCAGTTCTTCCAATCGTGGTGTCATCTGAAAGGGAACACGCTCCACTTTCGATTGATGCACCCCTCATATATCTATGTGCTTTATTTTCCAAAATAACTGCAAAAGGAGGAAAAGGTTTGTGTGCAACTGCTTGACTTTTTTGCGTCAATCTGCCATTTTCTCCATTACCCGAGGTCAGCTCCGCTCAAAGAAGGCTTCGTACATGCGATTCTGCAAAATCGAAAATTGGCCAGATCTTGCAATCGTGGTGTCATCTGAAAGGGAACATGCTCCACTTTTGATTGATGCACCCCTCATATCTCTATGTGCTTTACATTCGGAATCAACCGCAAAAGGAGGAAAATGTTTGTGCGCAACTGCTTGACTTTTTTGCGTCAATCTGCCATTTTCTCCATTACCCGAGGTCAGCACCGCTCAAAGAAGGCTCCGTATATGCCAATCTGAAAAATCAAAAATTTTTCCAGTTTTTCCAATCGTGGTGTCATCTGGAAGGGAACATGCTCCTCTTTCGATTGATGCACCTCTCATATCTCTATGTGCTTTACTTTCGGAAATAACCTCAAAAGGAGGCGAACGTTTGTGTGCAACTGCTTGACTTATTGCGTAAATCTGCCATTTTCTCCATTACCCGAGGTTAGCTATGCTCAAAAAAGGCTTCGTACAAGCGATTCTGAAAAATCAAAAATTGGCCAGATCTTGCAATCGTGGTGTCATCTGGAAGGGAACATGCTCCTCTTTCGATTAATGCACCCCTCATATCTCTATGTGCTTTACTTTCGGAAATAACCGCAAAAGGAGGCGAACGTTTGTGTGCAACTGCTTGACTTTTTTGCGTCAATCTGCCATTTTCTCCATTACCCGAGGTCAGCTATGCTCAAAGAAGGCTCCGTATATGCCAATCTGAAAAATCAAAAATTTTTCCAGTTTTGCAATCGTGGTGTCATCTGGAAGGGAACATGCTCCTCTTTCTATTGATGCAACTCTCATATCTCTATGTGCTTTACTTTCGGAAATAACCGCAAAAGGAGGCGAACGTTTGTGTGCAACTGCTTGACTCTTTTGCGTCAATCTGCTATTTTCTCCATTACCCGAGGTCAGCTCCGCTCAAAGAAGGCTTCGTACATGCGATTCTGAAAAATCGAAAATTGGCCAGATCTTGCAATCGTGGTGTCATCTGGAAGGGAACATGCTCCTCTTTCGATTGATGCACCTCTCATATCTCTATGTGCTTTACTTTCGGAAATAACTGCAAAAGGAGGAAAAGGTTTGTGTGCAACTGCTTGACTTATTGCGTAAATCTGCTATTTTCTCCATTACCCGAGGTTAGCTATGCTCAAAAAAGGCTTCGTACATGCGATTCTGAAAAATCGAAAATTGGCCAGATCTTGCAATCGTGGTGTCATCTGGAAGGGAACATGCTCCTGTTTCGATTGATGCACCTCTCATATCTCTATGTGCTTTACTTTCGGAAATAACCGCAAAAGGAGGCGAACGTTTGTGTGCAACTGCTTGACTTATTGCGTAAATCTGCCATTTTCTCCATTACCCGAGGTCAGCTATGCTCAAGAAAGGCTTCGTACATGCGATTCTGAAAAATCAAAAATTGGCCAGATCTTGCAATCGTGGTGTCATCTGAAAGGGAACATGCTCCACTTTTGATTGATGCACCCCTCATATCTCTATGTGCTTTACATTCGGAATCAACCGCAAAAGGAGGAAAATGTTTTTGCGCAACTGCTTGACTTATTGCGTAAATCTGCTATTTTCTCCATTACCCGATGTCAGCTATGCTCAAAAAAGGCTTCGTACATGCGATTCTGAAAAATCTAAAATTGGCCAGATCTGGCAATCGTGGTGTCATCTGAAAGAAAACATGCCCCACTTTCGATTGATGCACCTCTCATATCTGTATGTGCTTTACTTTCGGCAATAACCTCAAAAGGAGGCGAACGTTTGTGTGCAACTGCTTGACTTATTGCGTAAATCTGCCATTTTCTCCATTACCCGAGGTCAGCTCCGCTCAAAGAAGGCTTCGTACATGCGATTCTGAAAAATCGAAAATTGGCCAGATCTTGCAATCGTGGTGTCATCTGGAAGGGAACATGCTCCTCTTTCGATTGATGCACCTCTCATATCTCTATGTGCTTTACTTTCGGAAATAACCGCAAAAGGAGGCGAACGTTTGTGTGCAACTGCTTGACTTTTTTGCGTCAATCTGCCATTTTCTCCATTACCCGAGGTCAGCTCCGCTCAAAGAAGGCTTCGTACATGCGATTCTGCAAAATCGAAAATTGGCCAGATCTTGCAATCGTGGTGTCATCTGAAAGGGAACATGCTCCACTTTTGATTGATGCACCCCTCATATCTCTATGTGCTTTACATTCGGAATCAACCGCAAAAGGAGGAAAAGGTTTGTGCGCAACTGCTTGACTTATTGCG